>NW_027109758.1:895361-969267 GCF_000696795.3 Halyomorpha halys
AAATTCAATATTAGACGGTAATGTGAGATCAGACCATCATTCATAGTCACAGCAGTAGATCAGTCTACCAAGAACAAACAAATGATACATACATAGATACAAATAGTACCTTCATGCGGTCAACTATCTTCTTCCAATATTAACAAGATATAAGTTTCATTTCAGAAAAAAATTATTCTTCGAGATTCCATTCCATGGGACATAATTATTTTTTTTTTTTTATGCTTTTTATTTTTTCTCGTTTACTCTTTGTGACCTATTTCGTAACTGCTAATTCTGATAGGTTCGAAACCTTGCATTTTTCTACCCTTCATGATGAGTTGGAGTTTCGAATTGGACTAATATACCGTATATATCTAATACCTAAAAGGCTGCTAATCTCAAAAAAAGTAATTTTTTGAAATTGAACATTTACTCCGTCGTATTTGAAAGGAAATGATAAAAGGTCGATTGCCTTATGTTTTCCTAGATCTTTCTATTTACTCATTCCCTTCTATATTATTCACCTAAAATATTAAGTGTACAATAATAAACGCAAGTGAGTGCACGATTATTAATTTAGACTGTATAATATTGTACATTAATGAAAAATAAACGGTATGGAAGGGAAACGGGACGTTGGTTCAGTGTGAGTTAGACCTTAGGTCGGACGGGGGAGAAAAGATTCTCTTGAATTGGTTCCTCCCGTAAAGACTCCTGACAAGTTTCCGCTTTTATCGAAGGTAGGGGCCGGTAAAAGAGGACACTATTCGAATGCACCAGGCCGTCTAATTCGTTTTTATCTCTTTGGCTTCGAGTGCTGCTCTAAGTAAACTGTTTGTTTCTTCTCATCCCTTCAAGAAAGTCTCATTGGTTAATTTAAAAGAGAACCAATTTTTCTTTGAAAAATATACCAAAAAAAATTAAAAATTTGGTGTTTTATTTCCACAACTGCCGTACATAGATAGTCTGTAGTCACTGTAAAGAAAAACAAATTAAATCTTAATTAATTTGCCAGAACGTTGTACCTTCAATGAGCTTTGATACAGTTCTTAACCCAATAACTTCAAAAGACAACACATAAAACAATTAATTTTCCTTTTTCTGGAAATCATTACTATAGTTTAATGGTCCCTTATATATATATATTTGAAAAGAGATTTATTTAATTCAGTTTTATTTAATTACATTTTAATCTCAGGAAGTGCTAGCAAAATTTTTATCCGTTCGCCGTTTATTATTATGTAGTCCTCGGACATTCAATTTATTTTTAAAACACTTCTGTAAACGTTTACAGGGTTTAATTAATATTTTTTTATTTCAAATAAATAATTCCTAATATTAATTTCTAATACGACTCAACTCCAGCTTAATAGTTCTATGTACTGTTTCAAGATGAATACTTTGATCGAATAGTTTATTCTTATCTTCATAAAAGTAAGGACTTGATTCACTATGAGAAGATATTTGTTATTTAATAAAAATTGCCATTGAAATCTACACAGATTAGCTTATACAACCTGAACCCTAATACTTCTATTTTGAAATGAAATCTCTTCCCCTTATACAATTTGAACTCAGTCTACTGCCTACTTATCCAGGTTCGTTTTAAAAGTTCGTTCATACAAGGAAAGATCAATTCTTGGGTTTCTCGTTTAAAATGCTAATTGATTTTCGCAGAAATTATAAATTTTGCTTACTTTATTTTAGTTGTTTACTTAATTGATTCTCTATAAACTCAAATTTGCTTCTAAGATGGCTTTATATTCATTATGACGGAGGGTGATATGTTGCTTTGTGTCTCGGGCCATCCGTGAGAGCGGAAGTGGCAGATAGGCGGAGATGGGCAGGCTAACTAGGCAGGGCCTCCTAAATCAGATTAAGGGGGCGGTCGTAACGAACCGAGGTCACACTGCCATCATAGTTCACATATTCACCTCTCAGTAAAGTTAATATCTCTTGTTCAAGATTATTGATTAGTTATTGGCTAAAAAATCTGAAGATAAGTATTCTTAAATAATTGTTTAAAAAAGTTTTCATATATAATGGGAACATTTTGTACCATATATCTTTGGGACAAATATATAAAAATATTCTACCGTAATTAAGTGCTAGACCCTTGGCGGATTCGATGCTCATGTAGTTGAGTTAATATTGATGATATACTGGGTTGGTGAAAAATATCAATAGGTTCACTTGTAGACTCTCCTTACCAATACTTTGACTGCAAGGTTACTGAACCATCCACCCATAAATTTCTTAATTATATTAATTTTTTTACATCCAAATTTCTACTCTTTCGACCTATTTACCTAACGTAACCCGAGTATTACTTCGGCCCAATACTTATTTATCTAATTACAACTCTATTAATCTATGGTTAGATGAATGATAAAATTATTTTTAAATAACATTGTTTTCAAGGCCAAGATAATCACTGAGTGTATAAAAACGGTTTTTAATTAGACTTCACCATTATTAAACTTACTGAACCTGATATTTTCATTTCTTGGAGCTTATTACATTCCACCCTTCCATTACTTTACAATTTCTAAGGCTATATTTCATCAATAAACACTTTAACTATATTAAAATTCAAAGTCTTCTCCAATATTTTAATTTGGGCCATTAGAAGAAGACAAAACAAAAAAAAAGTACTGTGGAATCACAAAATAGTTATTATAGCTAGTTACCCAATATAATATTTTCATCCAAAAATGGTTGATTTCTTGTCACCCCTTTCATTATTCAAAACATGCTTAGTGAAATTAAACAATCTCTGATGAAAAAGACTGGCTATGATCTAATCACTTATTTTATCTTATATCGTTTTTTTCTCCCAATCTTCTAATTCTTTTTCATCCTGAAATATTTATATAAAGTGGTTTTAGTACTTTTATCAGTTTTCTTTACACAGTTGCATGTGTGATTCTTTAGCAAAGCAAATAAATATGTACATTATTATGATAAAGGCACCATTTACAGTAAACTCTTCCATAACAGAAATATTTTTATTCTGATGTATATTTATCTAAATAAAACATTATTAAAGATTATATTTTAAGATTACAGCTAATGTTAGGTGTTAAAAACTTAATTTTCTGTTGACAGCAGACTGAAGGTGAAGGAGATGGAACTCAAGCAGCAAACGGTGCTGCGAAAGTTGGTACCAGCGGAGCACCAACCTCTTCAACCAACTCCCTCGTCCCGATGGAACAGAAACCTCCAGGCCAAGCACCCCAGTCGAAGAGGCTGCACGTTTCAAATATACCTTTCAGGTTTAGGGAACCTGACCTTAGAGCCATGTTTGGAGTAAGTAAAATCTTCAATTGTCTTTGATATTAATGAAGGTAATTATATCATTGTTTTAAGTTAAATTATAATTATATACCGTATTTTAACAATCAGTTCTGTTTTTATAATTTGTTGTATAATTTTGTTGTTAATCATTCTGAAGGAGCCACTTTAATATTTTAATGTTTTTTTCAAATTGTTCAATCTCATACTACAATAACTGTAGTAGCATTTTTTTTATCTGATTGATTTGATTATCAGCCACATAAATTTAGGATATTTTTCATTAAAGCCCTATTTTATTTTGAATAATTAATATTACCATACCAATTCGGGAAGTAAATTATCACTAAGATTCATAATATAAGCACCCTAGGAAACTAGGATTTGCGGACAATTTTTATTAATTGCATACTTTTTGAAGAAAACCACTACAGAATGTGGAGATTCTGATGTGAGAAAAAAAAACCACAAAAGACCAACAAAACATTTGAAAACAGTGAATGGCAAGCATTGTTGGATAAGGTAAAGTTCAAACGCAGTATTAACTCTCCATTTGTTTGATACCCTTGAGAAAGATTCAAAAAATGGGAAAATGATTTCCACATGAAAGTGCCACTCGCCAGGTACAAAAGAAAATTATTTCTCCACCAAATTGTGACATAATGAAAAGTGGAGGTATTTCGAGAATCTTAAGCATAAAAGATCAAGATTCAGTCCAGGCAAACATTTTCATCAACTACAAGGCCAAAGGCTATGGACAGAAGATTATGCTTTGTCTTAGTGAGATCAGAAGAGGAAATGAATGAGCTGCCAAAACCTTGTAAAACTGTTAATACTGAATACTATCAACAAGTGATCAATTCGAATCAGGTTTTGTATAAAAAATAGAGTTTTTCTTTATTATAATACACCATCACACACAGCAAAAATGATCAAGGAAGCGGCTGAGTTGTTTTGTTGAGAAATACTTTTGCTTTCCGCTTACTCAGTTGACTTGGCTCCATCAGGTCATTACTAGTTGTAATAGTGTTTTACCAGTTTGAAACTCAGGTCAAAACGTCGGTATAAATAAATAATTTATCTTCCCTAAATAGTAATCTACGACCAACTATCTACACCCCATTATTACTAATTTGGACTGATGAAACAGCTACCGGTTTGCTTCAAAAGTGAAAGATTTTTTTTCTGCATGGCATCGATAAATTGTCTATGAGAGAGGAAAAATACATTGCTAAAAATAGGCAATACTGCCATTTAAATAGTATTTTTCATTTTCAAACTATAAACGTGTATTTTCTTTACGAAAATTCGGGTTTTATATTTATATTTTGTTATGAGTAGGTGGTTGCCTCGGCTATGAAAGGTAATTCAGAGATGATAAATTCATTTATAGGCTAAAACACAAATTAGACTACCTCAAAGAACTTATCTCACCTGTATGAAGGAAGGGAAAAACTATCAGTGCTGGGGAGATTGAAACATCATAAAACATGAATCCAAATAAAATTGTTCATAAGAAGTCCACATTGTCATCTTTACTCATTGGCATGAAGCATTCTAGATTTAAGAAAGTGATAGCAGACAAAGAATAGTTGAATAGGCTCATTCAACTATTGAGCCAACTTGGTTTGGCTTATTAATTTGTGAAAAGATCTAAGTTCTAACCAGGCCAGTTTTTGCCTTTATTCAATTAAGCGTGAATCTGAGGTATTTATTTTTAATTTAAATTATTCACTTCAAAAGCATTTTTAAAATCTTATAAATATTAATATTTGATTTTATCTTTTTTTTATTCTGCTACTAAGGTTTTATTCTCAATTATTTCAATTTTAACTGCAATTAGCAACATTCAATAAAGTAAATATCTCTTTAGTCTCTTTCCTCTAAATATGGCTCATTATTGTTTGCTTGCTTTTCTTTCTTCTTTAATTTAATTGTATAAAAATCTTTTAATCTAAATAACTACACTCTTGTGATAATGTATTATGAGTAGATAGATACTTGAGTTGACTTTGTTAAGGATTTGTTCTAGAGCTTTTCATCAATACACCATAGGAAAATAAACAATGGAGGATGTTAAAATAAATCACCCGGTTAACAGTTTCCATTGAAGTTTTTATTTTATTTTTTTTTATTGCTCATACTTGATTGTTTTTTTTTATTTTACAGCAATTTGGAGTAATATTGGATGTAGAAATAATCTTCAATGAGCGAGGATCAAAGGTAAATTTATTCAGTTTCTGCTTTATGCTCATGCCATTACTAATTTCATTTCATTATTATTTACCTAACATTATAAATATTCTATATTTATATAAATTATATACTGAGCTTATGAGTTCTTCTACAGTTACCATTTGTTATCTATTATATGTAAGAAGACAATTATATTTATGTTCACCACTTTAGACACAAATTTTTAATGAAATTTTAATTCTATAGTTTTGTAATAGTTCATCATTCAGCTTAACCTGTTTTAATAACTATATTGTGTATAGAAATTAAAAAGTATAATTTTTTAAAAAAGATGAATGTTGAACTTTCACTACCAGAGCGATAACTTATTTAATATTTATTGAGGAGATATGTAAGAATTGTCATGGTTGATAATTAAAATTGTTTAATAATTGTGGGTATGTTTTAAATGGCAATATTCTTGATCAGCTGAGAGCACTTTAAAGTTATTGCTCTGATACTAGAATTAGTTTGTTCAGGGTCATTTTTGTTTTTGTTTTGTTTTGTTTTATTTAATTTCTTTATTTTTTCCCCTCTCCTCATTGAATCCCAATATAATTTTTATTTCTAGAAACTGATCGTTGCCGAATAGATAGCAGCAGTGGTTAGTGAATTGTCAGCTCAGTCCCCCAATAACAGGAAAGAATGTACGAACGTTTCTCACACAATTCATGTCCGATCTGTTTGTGCATTTGAAAGATTTTGTCTGTGGCACCATGGTGAATCAGATTCTCTTAGCCGCTATTGTTGGTTGCATACTGTACAAATATACACCACCAAAGGCAATATTTTTTTAAAGTTTTTATTTACTATTTTTTTATTTTGGCATATTCAACTTCTCTCTAATACTGCTGCTAAAAATTAAGAAAATATATTTTTAAAAAAGATGCATCATTGTCCTTATTAATTACATTTTGTTATTAATTTGAAATTTTTGGTAACTAATGCCTTTAATTGCCTGAAAACTTCAATAAGTGACTGATACTCATTGGAGGATTTTGATTTACAAAGCCAATTATGTGTACAGCATGCTTAATTTCTTGTTTCATCACTTTATTAAACTTTTAGCTATTTTAAAAGCGGTGCTAATAATTTTTAATGTAGCACACTTAATTAGTGTTTGGTTTGAATCCCTCATTTTGTGAAGTAGAAGGTTCCGCCACAGTTCCTTTTTGTGCCGGGTATTGCAATTTTTTAAAGTATAGTTATTTAAATTATTTATATTGTGTTGCTATGACACTTTGGCATCTAAATTTTACAAGATCTTGCGTATGCCAAATGTTTTCAGCTTTTTTATTGCACCTTTGGCTGTTCAGTATTTTAATTTTTGGTGATTGATGTGAGTGAGATATAGTTAGTGAAAACAAGAAACCTCTCTTTTTTTTTTCTTTTTCTTTTTTTTTTAAATGAATAGATAATGAAATAAAATGTTAAGTAAGGAAAATTTTCTCAGCATGACTGGAGTAATTGTAGTACCAATCCCGATCGTGTTTAAAATTAAATTTGAATCATCTAATTATTAACCATTTCAGTCATTGCATGATAATAGTATACCCCTTCTTTTGGATAATACCATATTCTTGAAAAATTGTCTGAGGTTATTTATGAGCTGTAAATTCATTAACAGATTGTCTTAAATATTAATTTCAATTTTTTCTTCCATAAACATATAAATATTTTCTTTTCTATTAGTTTTAACAAAGCACAAGTTTATGTTTAACAAGGTGGGATGTCGATGTTGACAGTTGCCCTTTATGTGTTGTCATACTCACTAATAAGTTCCAGATATACAGACTACAGAGCATGTCAGCGATTAATACCTACTCTTCTATTTCTCTTTCTTTTTCTATTTGTATCTCCTATCTCAGATTCTGTTTGAACAAGTTTTATTTATTTATTACAGTTTGTTTATCTTGTGCGGTTTCTCTTTGCAGAATTTAAGTTATTTAGTCAGACAAGTATTTTCATTATTTAGGTTACTGTTTTTTAAAAAACAAAAAATTATATAATTATCTTCATTTGTGAAGAAAGTTTAATTGATCTAAATAACATAGTTTTTTAATATTTTATTGTATGTTTAAGGTGTAGTTAACTTATACATGCCGTTTTAATTTGTTGTTTAACTACGAAATCATAGTAATAGATATGTAAAGCCTTGATATAAAATATCAAACAATAATTGTTTTATCTTATATACCAGACTTGGGCATTATTAAAATATTTTTTATTTATTTAATCTTTTTCAAATTAAAAATAGTTTATTATCGAAATTTGTCAAGCAACTACTTACTGACAATTTTCTACTCTCACAATATTAAGTGCTAGAAATTTCATTTCACACTTTTACTTGATATATTTCTTAAACGCATTTGCTAAATCATTATAATATATTAAATACTTACTTGAAAAAAAAAAAACAATAAATTTTTGAAATAAATTATGTATTCTTAAATACAAAAATATTTATGATTTGTTATGTGTTATGGAAAAAAATTCCCAAGTCCGGAGTATACCTACTTATTAGTCGATTTGTTGGCAAAATCAAGTTTTATCCTCGATATATTAATGTGAATCTACTTGTCTGACTTAAAGAAATAAGTGTGTAAATATAGAACGAAACTTGTTGCTTTCGTTATTCACAGCTTAGCTTAGACGAAAGCCTGATATGTGTGGTACACATAACGTAGTGCCCGGTAACGTGATTTAGCTTTTGAAATTAATTATGGTTGTATTTTTAACTGACCAAAAGAAGTGATTTGCCTGTTTTTATTTTCGGCTGGCATGTTAGGGCAAATTGTGGTGGTGGTGGTCATATTTTATTATTTGTTATTTATATTACAGTATGTTAGGAGTTGTATCACATAAGGTACAGCACTGCATACAATGTTTTTTGGTTTATATGACACTCAAGACTGTTCATTCTATCACATAAATTACTCCTTGCTTACAGCTGCTTCTACTTCAGAATTATTTTGTTTTCTTTTTTATTACATTTAATGTGTCCTTTGTTTGTTATTTTTAATTTGTTTATATGAATATATATATACGTATATATATTTTTTTTTTTTTAATATTTCTTTAGCCCTTAAAGTAGTTAGATCCATTCCATTTATTTTACATCTTGCGTAAGGTTATATTATTGAATGTGTGTTGAGGCCGTCATGTAAACCCTATTATTTCTTTAGTAACCACCAGAAGATCTATACAAAAAAGCTGTGGATGATCTGTGATTTAATTACTCACTTTGCACTGTAGAATATGTTATAAGTTTGTACAGTAATCTGGCTGCTTACTCCACTATGGCTCGCAGTGGTATATTTTAACAAAGATTTGTGTAGCTGGGCCCTGCCAGTCATCTCTGTACTTATGTTTTATTTTAGTGATTCCCTAATTATTTTTTTTTTCACTGTTTATTATTTAAATGGGTATTTTTTCTAATATTTTATCATCGGTTTTTAATAACCACTTATAGTAATTATTTGTCATATTGAAAATCAATGTATGGCAATATAAAAAAAATTTATATTTACATATACATATGAATATGTTATGAAGAATATTAGTTAATGAACTAATTGCATGATAAAAATTGCTGCACTTTATTATAGTATATTGTAGTTTTTCTTGAACTTTCAAGAGTGTTAACATGTATCAATTTTATTTAATTTTGTTTATAAAGCAACATGCCAATGTGAAATTTTGTTTAAATTAAATTTGAATGCTTGAAAAATATAAACCTTTTGTTAACATTCAAGAAGTACTGACAAAAATATGATTTGGTCCTTTATTTCTGTTCTTTATATTTTGGTACATGACCCAATTTTATTGCCTTTGTGCTATACAATTATCCCATGTATTAATCATTGATAAAACAAAAATGTCTGCAATATTTTTTTTTCTATTTATATGGTTTTTGTTTACATTTTTATTTGTTTTTCATTAAAAAAAGAAAAAAAATTATCTAGGGATGATCTGACATGTGTTGCACGTTGGCCCCTCCCCTTTTGCAGAAAAAAAAATAATGGAAGATAATTTTTTTTTTTAAATTAATTTCTCTATAGAGATAATTGCAGTTGTTTACATTGCATGTTTTGTCTGTGTTGCATGTAGGGGTTCGGTTTTGTAACTTTCGCAAATAGCAACGACGCGGACACAGCACGCGAGCGGCTCCACGGCACAGTGGTTGAGGGAAGAAAGATTGAGGTGTGCATGAAAACCTGTTACTACATCTGGTAGCACATAACATAAGTACATTTATTACCTTTGTAACAAAACCTTATTATTTTTACGAAAACCTCTGACAAAGCACGTCACCACTACAAACTCTCGCTTTGTGGCGCTTACATGTAATCTGGCTCATTAACAACGAGCATGAATTTGTATAATGTATTTTTTATTTGATAATTATAATTGATTATCACTTCTTAAACATTAGTTTTATATTATAACTATGGAATGTATATATTATACATATATAAATATATTTGTTAATTATAGGTATTAGGCAGTTAAGTGGTAATAGTCACTTTGTGTCTTTGTTGTCATGTCACTCTTGTTCTGTTTCACTATGTATATGTAGGATAAAACCTAAGGTATGCATAGTAATCCAGAATTCTCTTTAATAACAGTACAATAGATTAAATTTTAAATGAGTAGTTTTGTTTAATTCCTGCTTTTAATTAGGTGAATATTTTGTTAACCAAAAGTGCTAATTAAATAGTATGTAGTTTTTGCCTTGAGAATGATGCTTGATAGTAATTAGAAAGTTCTTTAAACAAAACTTTGCATAGTTTTAAGATATGTGTCATTTTTTATTCATCTTGAATGTTTCTTTTACCTAATCTTTTCTCTATTTTTGTTTGTTTATTATGTTGCTTTCTTAATCCTCAAGATTATTTCAAATAACTTAAAATTTATTGTACTTATTAACTGCTTTCAAATATTGTCTTTGTTGAAGCAGTGTTTTCAATGCGACCACATAGTGAGTTTATGTAGAAAGGTGCCGCGAATCAGCAAAGCAATGTCAAAGACTTTCCTCTGGGATTGAGCTCATTAAATTCTCGTTTTCATATTATTACTACGGTTTTTTATTTGATATTTGTTATGACTGTTTATCTATTAGTTTTGAGAATCAGTGAGGAGTGGGTATTATATGGTTATTGCGTTTGACATTTCTTTGCTGAAAGAGCTCTTGTCTGCCTTAGAAAATTCACTGGGCAGGGGGTTAGCCTTCTTTTATCGAAGGTAAGAAGATTACTTTTCATTATTTCTCTCAACTATTTACATTTTTATTTAGAAAAAAAAAACATTTTTACTCCATGAATCTGATTCTACTTATTTATTTATCTCAACAGCTTTATTTTTGTTGTTGATGATTCTTTCTTGTGAATAAATATTATTGATTATAAATAGTTCATTAAAAAATAATCATTCAAAATCATTTATTTAATTTATTAACTGTATTTTTTTATGATTGGATGCACTTTTTCTTTCTTAAATTTACTCTGTACAATGATACTTTAAATATCATCAGATTTATGGGGTAATTTTGTGTCAGTTATTAAGGTTTTGTAGTAAGATACAAAGGTTTTTATTTATTTATTTTTAAAAATTTAATTTAATAGCTTATACTAATATAATGTTAGTTGTAAACTAGCTTGTAAAAAAACAGCTCTTACATGAGGAAACAGTTAAACAGCTCTTATAAGGAATCAATTAATTTCAAAAACATAATTATATTATTTAACCTAGCTTTATGAAATGAAAAGTTTTAAAAGGAAATAACCCCTCAAGTGAAATTACTTGAATATAACTCTTCAAGGACAAATAATTTTTTTTTTTGTGCTCTCTTATTTATTTTATGTAAAACTTAGTACTAACTGTTGTTTTTTTACATGCTAGTTTACTATACTTGGAATAGGTATAAATAGTCTTAAATTCAATTCTATGGAAGTCTTTTATTTGATTAAATAATGTTGTGGCAACAATTTTGTTTTGAATTAAATAAAAATCTTCAGTTTCCTATTAAATAATCATTCCAGTTTCTTCTGTGCAATTAATAAGTTTCCATGCCTAATATTCTCAAACTAGAACATTAAGGAGGGATTATCTTACAAGCTACACCATTCTATTCTAGCCGGTGTATGGAGGCAAAGATTTATTATATGAATCCACCACGAAATAAAAGTCAATTCCTGCAGGCTAGATTAGGACCTGTTTAGAAATTGTCAATATGTAGCATCAATACTAAGGTCAAAATTTATCCAATGTATCTGCAATAAATTCTAAGTTAAATCTACCCCCTCCCTTCCAATCCCAATGCCAGATTTGAACCGTCATTCTGCTTATAACTCAAGTATACTTGGAGTTAGTGACCCCCAACATGCTCCACATCCACTAGTTCCTAACTAAAATGAGGCTATCCAATCTCATACAGCTGTTGCACCTAGCAAGGTGTTTATTATTATTGATCTTCTCTATTGAAGGAGAGTGAAATAGTTAATTAAAAAATATTGTTGTCACAATTTTATTACTTATATATAATATATAATAAGCATTTCCTTTCATTTTTATTAATTTTCTTCAATAAATCTATTTCGTACATAGTTTAATGAATAGTTATTTAATTTTCCTAATTTCACTGCAAAATGTAGTCTGATTATTCCTTCTGTTTTCACTAAGGTTAATATGGCGACTGCACGAGTTCAAACAAAGAAACCCCCTACTATTCCAAACGGAGGTGAGACCTGTTTACACATTTTTATAGCTAACTGGTTATATGAATTTTTTTTTTTTATCTTCTAAAATTTTTTAATCATTTAAATATTATACAATTTTTACATTTATTGAAATTTTTTTTTTAATATTTCACCTTTTAATATAGGTTTAGTTACCAGGTAGTTATAGTGCTTCAACTGGCCATATTCTGATATTGTTAAATGATTAAAAAAAAATAATGAATAAGAAACTTGCACAAAAGCTTTAGTATATAATCTCTATCATAAACTTAGCACCCTGCATTCAATATTATTCTTATTTGCTATGTGATATTATATTAAAAGCTTTACCCGTTGTGTTTATTATACTAATTTTTAAATTTTGGTTTTCTTTAAAAAATAACCATGCCTTTTTTTTTTCAAATGTGAATGTTCACATGGTTGTGAAATTATCAGATAAGTAATAATTGGGCAATTATAAGTGTAGTTGTAGTTTTCAGTAGTTGCATGCTTAGATTATTAGTATTTTATTAAATGTCATTGTATATTTGTTGTATGATTTAATAAGGATGTACACTCCTACAATTAACGTTTTTCAAGACACACTAATCTGAAGTTTAAATAAATATGTTTTTATATATTTTAGCTTGTTGTGAAATGAGTTGAATCTTTGTGGTTTCTCCTCATTAATATGTTGGAGGAGTCAATCTGAAATTAATGCTTGATGCTTGGAGATAGGAAAAATTCATTTTTATATTTCATCACTTAATGCTCCAGTCCCCATCCTCATTATTTAAACAATAAGGTTCTCCACCATAACTTAATGGCTATAAAAAAGTATTTGTTATTATTAAATTTTGGATATGTCTACTTGATCATGCGTGAAAACTATATTAGTGATGGTCTTGTTATTTGTAGTCTTCATATGGAAATTTAGTTAGTTCTATGTTCATTGAAAATTAAATCTCTTTTCTAAACAAATCATTGTCTAAAAGAAATTCAGTATTTAACGGAAATAATTATGCTATGTATAAATGTTCATTCCCCAATGAGCCTTTCTATCTACTGAGTGTAAATGCTTCCCTTCACCCAAAAAAATAAAGTTTATATAATAAAGTGTTATTAATCAAAGAAAATTTTTAACAATTAATCAATTTTTTTTTTTACATTTTGACCTTCCATTTATATATTTTTTTCTTTCCTGCTTTCAGGTCATAACAAAAATGCAATAGTTTTTATTAATATAAATCAAACACTATTGTATATTTATTATGATTTGAAGGCAGAAAATAAAATAAAAAAATCGATCAAATTATTAGCATACTATCAGTGACTATTTTAAACATAAGAAAAAAATAAAAAAAGTTACTTTTAAATCTGATACATATAAGGTGTTAAAAAAGAAAATAGTGGCAAATGCATTAGAAATAATAATGTATTCAGCGAGGCAAACAGAAAATATTTTATCTTTAATTTCAACACTCATTTTTTTCTTTAAAATTTTATTTGTATCAATTATTATTACTTATGGTGTTGTCTGCACAAATTACAAGTAGTTTGTCTGGTACCTGGGGAATATCAGAAATGTTGATAGATTACAGAACTGAACCTAAAAAAATGCTGCCCTGCAGCACTCTCTCCCTCTCCTAAACTGAATCTACAATAGTTGTAAATCACCCCGGTTAGCAAAAAAAATTTGGGGGTTAGGAATTATATTGGTTGCCTTGGAGATTATAGACCTACTTAGGTAATGCAAATTAAATTTTTTTTAAAATACTACAAAATATCAATATACCACTTGTTATCCCTTGATATAAATTAGGTAGTTAACTTTTTTTTTTTTGTGAATATCTTGATGGGAATGGATTATTTAGGGTACATTTCTGGATCTGGGGAGATACATTTAGGGAGATAACTTTTTACTTTTTCGTCAATGTTGGGACCCATATGTTAGGTTATTTTTACTGCATTAGGGCTACATGAGATGTAAACATTTCAATTTTCATGATAATAACTAAATACTTTCTGGTCTTTTAAAATCAAAAAGGTGTTGGAAATAGAAAGATATATAGGAAATGAAAAACTAAGTAAATACCATTAAAAAAATTTAAATGATTTTAAAATAATTTAGAAATATGTATTTTCGCATAATAATATAATTTACATTAGGGTCTAATTCATTAACAGCACTAAAATAATTATAAATAATAACTTACCTACGTGGACTTTCATTTCTAAATGGAAAACTTTGAAAAAAATCGGTATTAATAAATGACTACTTAGGGAAGTGGGTATTTAAGCGAGATAATAGATGCAGGAAAAATGAAGGACACATGCTCACTAACATTTTTCTAAACAAAGATTACATGAAGTCTTTTGTGTTGCTATAATCAAGTCTCTATTTACAATTGTAAATAATAAAAAAAATATATGTTTGTATAAAAATAATAACCTCAAAATTATTTTTAACTTGATGGTTTAACAAACTCAACTTGCATTGAGGTAGTAGATTTTGCTTACCGATGTTTTGTTTGGTTTCTGAACAGGTCAAGTGGAACCAAAATTCACCCTGAATAAATCCATAAATCTCGGGAAAAGTTAATAATCAATTACAAACTTTAAATAAACAATAATGAGTTATCTATATGTACTACCCTGTTTTAACACCATGGTGGGGAGGGGGGAGTCAAGTTTTCATTTCATGGGACTGTCACAGAAATTAAAGTCGACCTCCCAGGCCTGATAGGACTCAGCGCTGCTGTAGTTCTGAGATTGTAAAATCTTACACTTCTACTCCCTCAGCTACAGACGGCCCACAGCAGTTACAACCTTGTCAAACTGATGTACTAAGTCTTTATGTGCACAATTATTACTGAATATTGATAATTTAAATTTTTTTAAACCCTTAATGTAAAACCCCTAAAAATAGGGGAAGAAATAAAGATCACCTTTGCTGTGGAATGCTGAATGAGATGTCTTAGGAAAGTAAATTAAATAAGACAAGAGGATAGACCTTTTTTGGAATATTAAAAATATTGAAATAGGTAGAAGTATCTGACTGCATTGGATAGGGTTTTAGTTAACGTGAATATATCTAGAAAGGTTTTTTTCAAAGGTTGTTAACTTTAGAGAAGATAGAAGGATTACCATTCAGTATTGTTTCACTAACATGCCTTTTACATCTCAAATTTATTTTTGTAGCCCTAATGATGTCTATGGATTAAAATATCAGCTTGAATAACAAAAAAAAATAGTACAGAGCAACTTTAAGGAATTGATGATTTATTTATTCGCTTAGTTAATACTCAACCAATGTAATGTATCTTTATGTATAAAGCACAGCTATTCATCATTAAGTATTTTAATGGGATAGTTTGATTTTTTATTTAAATATTGTGTTTAATATCAGTTCTAAAGTTATCCCGTGTTTTATGTCACACATATTTACTTAACTGACTTCTTTAGTTATAAAGGTCACTGCTTGTTTAAAACTATTGATGGAATGTAATTTTTTTAATTACTTATAAATAAATGATTCAGTTTGAAAAAACTTGAAGAATACATGATGCCTAGAGAAATATATCAATATGTTTCTGGATCCAATAAGATATTTTGAAATTTCATGTATTAATTTTCTGAATTTGGTCTAAAATGGAATTTAAAGCCCTTTATTTATGAAATTAACATTAGTGATAATTTAGTAACTATGTCTTTCTAAATTTTTATCAGATCTAGTTTTTGCAAGGTAATAAGTAATTGAAGAAAGTTACATATTTAGACTACTTGTTTTTGTTTTATTTTTTTTTTCGTTTCCATTTAACTAGTCTGCATGTGTTATTTCCCATTATTACACATAACATTTTTGTCATTTTAGTATTTCTCGCTAGGAGTGGGAGTGTGCCTCATACGGGTGAGCCGTCTCGCTTAATTCGCTACAATTATCGGAGCTTTGTATGCTTATTATTTCTTGTTTTGTTTGGTTATCATTTTTAGGTTTTTTTATTTATATGTAAGCGGTTTGAGATTTATTTATTCATTATTCTATGCTTCTTTCTTTTTTATTTCAGGTTTGGAAATTTTTGAATAAAAATTTATTTAATTTTGTAGTCCATCAACCTTTTCATCTCACTTTTTAGAGTTTCATATTTAGCACATGCATTTTTTCTGTTCTAAAAATAAATGTACATGATTGATATATTTAGTCTGCATTTAAATTATTTTATTTTCTAAGGTGCATTTCTGTTTTTATTTGATTTACAAAAAATTAGAAATGACTTTTTATTTCTAAATTTTATAGCTTGATTTACTTTTATGTAGAAAAATATTAAATTTCTAAGGTCAGCATGGAAGATTGGTTTTGATACGTTATTTCTTGTTTCAGTTTGCCTCCAGTGGCCCGAAGGTATGTTGAAGAATTCAGATATTAGCTTTTTTTTACTATATAAATATTTATCCAATTATGAATTTATTATTAATACACATGCATGCAACACGCTTACCGACTAAATAGCCTGGCATGAGTCAGAAGATATAGTAAAAATTATGGTGAAATCTTAATATTTGTGGCATCTTTTTAAACTAATGGGTTTTGGAGTTCTAAACCTCAATTGCTGTAATAGACATAGTGTCCTGCTAGAAGCTTCTCTATGGTTATATTTTTGTGCTAAGCAGGCCACATCTCATGAGGACTAACATTGAGAAATTCATTTTCTTTCTCCTACTTTTGATTTATGTATTCATTTTTATTTTTATTTTTTTTTAAAAAAACATTGAGACCTCTAGAAGTTGAACTAAATTAAAAAGAAAAAAATTAAATTCCTGGATATAATTTCGTGCGTATCAACTGGTAAACTCACGAGCACATTGTAGCCTTAAAAGGTAGAACATTTATGTATCTTGTTATCTATTTACTAAGTGTTATTAATTATCTAACATTCACAGGCATGATGAGAACTGTAGATAAAGCCAGGAATAACTGTGACGTAGCTGTATATTACATGTTTTTAATAAAAACTATTAAATTAATGTGGCTGATTACTTTTGTCTATGTATATTTAAGTATTTTAGTATTTAGTTTATATGTGTTTGTTGGTATTTTTAAAATGAGATATGGTCTACCTATATGAGTAAAATAAGAAATTCAAAGTAGTTAATATTTAAAGGCTTAATGTTTCTATACCTCTAACATTGTTAAATCAAACCTAATTCTCGTTTTAATTTGTGTCTTTTCAAAAATTTCTTGAAACTTTTTTTTCAATATTAGTAATTTTATGGTCAGGCTTTATTTTATCTTTTTTTTTTATTCCTTATTTATTAATTTACGAAGGTATAGTTTATAAGAACATTGGTTTCACATTATCTGGTCATGTATTTTTGTTTGGTTTAGAACTAATAATATTTATGTTTGTTGACTGAAATTTCTAAAAGAATTATTAAGTTTAAATCTATGAGCAGTGAAAATAATAAGCCTGTAATATATGCAATCTTAAATTTGCATACTTATTTCTTCGTCTAACTCAGAAAGATTTAGTATATCACTGAAGACGATTCAGATGTAAATATGGCTTGATATTTGAAATCCAGTCTGGATTTTTTTTTTGCTGAGAATTGCATGTTTTGACAACTGTTCATCGGGTGTAAAACTTAATTTAAAACTAGGTTGGTTTGTTCTTTTTATGTCAACAATGATGAAAGTGTCATTTTTTAAGATGTAGGACTAAAACTAGGCTAGATAACGTGGAAACTAGTTGAAGTCGTGCTATTAATGCAGGGTACAGATTGGCTGCAACTTGGCCGTGGTTGGCTGCACTGAGTCGAACAAGGCGAAGGTATATCGTGCCAATATGACTTTGTTTGCTACCCAACTTCCAACGCACGTTATATTCCGTACCCTTACTAATTCATCTTGTTCCTATGAAGATGTTTTGCTACCCCATCTGTTTCTTTAAGCATTTTATTAAGATACATTAGCTGTTATTAGTTAATTTATTATTTTTTTGTTTTTGGTTTGTTTTGTAAATATGGTATTGTAGAGAGCTATTTTATCAGACTTTGTTTAATTGCTCAGCATTCTCATCAGGATTTGTAAGCATTGTCCAGAGTATGCCTTCATTTGAAATGGTTGTAGAAAGAATGAGCATTTGAGATCCAATAAGCTTTTGGTTTTTGTTCATATTGGTTTGTAATTAATTTTTTTTTTTTGTATAAAACCTTTTTGTTTTTAAAAGCATAACCTTTTGTTCCTCTTTTTGTATTGTTTTAATCATACGTTTAAACAATAATAATGAAGTTGCATTTTTGTTTTGTTTTTTCTTAAACTATTATTTTTACCCCTTCTTTTCTTATATTTTTCATTTTCTATCAGTCTAAATGTTGTTTTTTCTTTATATATATTTATAAAATTACTTCATTATCTTGATTTTGAATTTTCGATGTTGTGTTTCAGATACACATTTTTATTTCCTTCCTGTATTTTTTTTGAAAGGTTATGCTACTAATGATGTTGGTAAATTGTTGCATGAGGGGGCTCCAGACTGCTATCTCTTGGCCATGCCAGGGTTTTCACAAGTTTGGGAAAGTGAAATTGTCTTAAAATCTTTGGCCTTTTTTTTGAAATTACTAAATTTTTTCTTATACGTTACATTATGTGTTGCATAATTGTGTATGATGTACAGTTTTTATTTTTATTTTATTACTTTTTTTTCATACTGTGTTTATCTTAAATCGCATGTGTTTAAATAAAACATGCCAAAAGTGGTATCTTTATTGAAATAATTAAAGTTAATATTATAGAAATCACTTTAATTGGCTGCGGCACGTTTATAGCAAGTTAACAAACAGCCAAATGACTTTGTCTTATTGACAAAGATAAATTCAACATTAGAGAAATAGCTTTAATTTATCACTTTTTAAAACTAGTATTAAGAGTCACCACAATAAAGTTTTAAACATAATAGATGCCTGTTTTGTCGCCTTATTGTGTCTTCTAAACATTACAAGTAGATTTGTGGTACTCTGGTGCTATGCTACTTCTTTTATAGACTAAATTGCATTTGCTAAAGGTATTTCCTAAAACTTTTTATGTTTTTTTATTTATTATTTATTTTATTATTTTTTATTTTATTTTTTTATTTTGGTGGAGTCTATTTTTTCATCATATAAGACTATGTTTGTGACTGCATGATAACTCTTTGCTCTCATGTGTAGTCAAGGTAATTATAAATGTTGCCGCGGAGATTGAAAATTGAATTAATCATGATAATTGGTTACTAAATGATATTTAAAAAAAATTAAATTCTTAGTTATAAAAAAAAGTGCAAAAATGTACATTGCAGGCTTTAATTTAAAAAACATTCATTATAATTTTAATTGTGATTGCCAAGATGGTACCAATAAACTGAAGGAGTTACTTATTACAATTTTTTTGACGATGAACCAATAAATCATGTGATGTGACAGTACCTATTGTAGGCAGTAGTTGATCATCCTGAGTAATGTTTAGTATTGACTTCAAAGTATACAAATCACTTTTAGTTACTATCCTTGCCATTCTCCAACTCTAGGGCAAGCTGTTACCAACCTAAAATAGAAATTTATTATCTTTATGAATCGTATGTATTATTTCTGTAGTATGTAATATCCCCCTCCTACTCATCTTTTCTATGGTATGATTTAAGAAAAAAGAAGTGTTTTTAGTAATTGTCAAAAATTAATTTGTAATTTCATTTATATCTAGTTAAATATAATTTACAGTACTGAACTGTATGAACTGATGATTCACTGCTATTCATCAGTCTTAAAGATAATTCCATGTACAGGAAAATATCAATTATTCATTATTTACGTATGTTCTTATTTAAGAGATGTATTATAAAAATAATAATAAAAAAAAAAAACAGTTTATTGCTAGAATGAATGATTCGGATGGTTGTCAAAATAGTAGACAAATGATTAATCTTTGTACTATTTTGGCCACCACCTGCACCATGTTCCTTCATTAAATATTTCTATGGTTCAATTTAAAAAAAAAATTCAATTACGAAGTAATTATTTCTTGTTGGTACAAAGACAAAGTGGTGTATCTGCCAATTTTGCTGCCTTTGGTTTTGTTGTAGTCTAACGTTGTTTTTCCATTCTCTTCACAATGCCAAAATTACCTAACTAAATTTGTGAAACTGATCAAAAATTAGAAATTAGAAATTACACGAGACGCCACTTTTGGCATTGGATCTACTCTAAAAACAAGTTTCTGAAAAAAAAAAAAAATCGATATATAGAAATTCTCAATCTATAGATGTTCAATTTATAGCAATTCAAATATGTTTTCCTAAGATAATACTGAATATTTCCACTTCCATTTTGACTATTATTAACTATTTAAGTGTTCTTTGCCTAAAAAGATGTTTTGATTTTTATTCTTTTAGTTTCTAAGCAAGATTGGTGGTTTTAAAGTAATCATGTTTCTTAACCACTTTTTTTTTTTATTTCAATCAACGTAGTGTAGTGTAATTGAGGTTGTAAGCTGCAAAACTTCTTAAATATTGTTTTTTTTTTTTTTTTTTGAGATGTCAGTTTTATTATTTATTACCCGTATGACTTTTTTTCAGAACGAGTCTAAATCACTCCAAATTAACCCCTTCCTTAATTTTTTTATGCTTAAAAATTAATTGTTCAAAACTCTACGTCCATCAATCTCCAGGGTACTGTTTAACTACCTATATCAAATAATGAAACTTTATAATTTCAATATTTGCCAAGGATATTCGAAGTATTAAAAAAAGGAATCTTTGTTATTAACACATGGAGTGAGACCAAGAGGAATAAAATGTCACTGAAAGAATTAGTGGTTTTTCATGGTCATATCATCCGAATAATCTGCTGTGACTGGCTCTGACTCCACTAGACATGGCTTTGTGAAGTAAGCACTTGTGGCAGTGGCCAAAATCTGGAAACATAATTAATTTTATGTAAAGATAGCATATTTTTATAAAATAATCTTTCAAGGCATATTAATTTTTTTTAATGATTTTTTTTCAAATTATGACTTTTCGCATACTTTGTGTGCCTTTAGGTTTGAGTGGTATAAGAGTGTAGCAATAAAACTAATAATATAAAATGACAATGTAAAAGAAATCAGGAAATATATGTGTGTGTGTGTGTGTGACAATATTAAATATAATACATAAATTATTTAGATTTCATAAATATAAATACAGTTCAAATCACAAGCAATTTCACATATCAAAATTATAAATAACCTAGTTCATCCTGATGAAGGAATTTTATGATGTAAATACTAGGATTTCATGACATAGCTAAAATAAGGTTGTTCCAACAACCACTGCTGATTGCCCAGAACTGTACAGAGCTTGCATAGTGCAAGTTTTTCTTTTCCAAAACCTGTACTGCGCATGCTCCGGACAGTCAGAAGTGGTTGTTGGAACAGACTTATAAAAATGCACCTCATTTTCATGTTCATAGTCACTGGTGATCTTTTCTCATTTGTGTCACTCAGCATTCTTACCTTTCCTTAGAAAATCATTTATTGAATTTGCTTATTCTAATCTAATCTTAATTATGTTTCATGATTTTTCAGACATTTTCCTTACAATATGTCGAGAACGACTTTGTTATGTTGAATCAAGTTTTTCCAATTTTCATGTTTTTTGGAAATTATTTAATATAATATTTATAAAACAATTGTTAATTTCTTTTTTATAAGCTATTTTTTGGTATTCAATAATTTTAAACTTTTAATCAATCTTAATTCGTTACTACATAGTATATATGTATGTTGCTTAACAGAAATTTTTACTTATATAATTATAATATCTAATATTATGATTACTTAATAATAAATAATTCAGAACATACTTTTTTTTTTTTAAGGAATAAACAGCAGAAATGGTAGAACTTCGAATAAATAATTTTCTGTAATTTGTTTTTATTTTAATGTTACAGAGAAAATCTGTATGTTACATGTATATAAATATTTATAATATGTATTATTAGTATGGTGATGTATCACAGTTATCATTAGGATAGACAATCTTTATTTATTATTTTTAATGCCTGGAAGTAATGACATGGTTAGTTGGTAATTGAACCATGTGCCATGAAACCTGGTTGCATTAAGCCATTTTTAAAATTTTCTACTTCTACAGTAAAAAAAAAAAAAAGATGTAGTTATCATATCTTCTGAGTCTGGATAGCTCCTATAGATAGCTGATTGACCTACTATCATTTATACCTAAGTCCATATATATTTCACTTAATTTTTTTTTATTGAAGTAGATTATGTACTCCACTGTAATGAGCCGTGATTCTGCCCAAAGACTCCAAAACAAATTACTTAACATGGTTCTTTGTATTTGGTAGATTAGGTTAAACCTTTATATTACATTTCTTATCCCAAAAATAAATTACTGTGATTTCGTTTTAAAGTCAGTATCATATAAATAGCAATGTTTTCTTGTACTTACTTGAAAATATTGAGTTTAATTGATATTCCTAAATTAAAAGTATGCTGCCTATAATTTTATGTCTATGTAGATATTTTTATCCAAAAATAATTTAAATAGATAAATTTAAAATTATGAAGAAGATGGTCGGGGGCGAGAGCTAAAAAAGATTTTTAACATCAGCATTGTTTTTTTTTTAGTCTTTATGAAGTTCTTGTGGGGTAAATGATTAAATATCGGAAAATAAATAGTTCTTAACTATTTCTTGTTTCCTTTTGACCACACTCCCGACCATCTTCTTCATTTGACAATAAAACAACAAATAACTTAATTTTTTTTATTTGTTTTTTTGATTTTGAGTTGTTTGTTATTATTGGGACAATATCTCCATAGATCCTCAGGTCAACAAACACTTGAGATCATGATTACTTGGTTTGAGCTGCCAACAAAACAAGGGTAGAGTTTTGACTTTCCTCGGAGTAACAACCACCTGTAAATACTTGTGTTTCCTTAAATATGTCATTTTTGACACGGGTTTCATCAGCTTGCCATCTTATATGAATTAACTAAATGGAGGCAGCTAATTTTAAACAATAATTGATTGAAATTAAAGATTTGTTATATTTTTTTTACTATTGAGGTCACAATGTTATAGATGAGTTTCTTAATATTCTGAAATGAAATATATCTTACTAATCAAAAGATTCTGGATTGTTTAATGTAAAACATTTTATTCACTTCCAACCGGTACAATGATAATATTGTAAAAATTCACTTAGATAATTGACCGTAGCCTCCAAATGAATAAATATGACGTAAAATAATATAAGTTTTTTCATTACCATTGAATGTTTACAGTTCTGTTTTGTCATTGTAGTTTTCTAACTTGCATTATAGACCATCAATCATCTGTGAACCAATATAGAATGGTAAAAAGTGTTGGTGGAACAATTTTTCCTGCTGTGAAAAGTAGTTATAAAAATACTTTTGAAAGAATTTAAAATTTTCTTTTATTTTTTTTTTCATTTTCCAATTATAGTATCAATTTATTATTCAATCTTACTAGTTATTTTTGTCTAGATGAATAGTGTCCTGCTTCATTTTAAATTTTCACCTCATTGAGAACTATATTCAATCTTATTTTAATATTTTTAAAGTTTTCATAGAATAAAGACATTTTAATTATATTTTATTCTTCACAGCAAGCATGATATAATTTTTGTTTAGATATTCAGATAATTGATGATCTTGTTGCATTAACATTTGATTATTAAATGCATTGCGTATTTTTAAACGTATATATCTAATTTTTAACTGCATCATTATGATAAATTTTTGTTTTGATATGGCATTTGTTCCTGTGATTTAAGAAAAATTAATGAGTTTGAATTAGATGCTTCTGTGTATTTGATAAAGCACTGGCATGCAAATGCGCAAAGAGTGCATACAAATGGTGTTGGGTCTGTAATTTTCTTTTTCTTTTAAAGGCATGACATCATTGTTTCACAGGTATAATTAGTATTAACAAATAAGAAATCATTCATTTATTATGATCCAGAAATTTTACTTATTGATAAAAATTAAAGATCCCTTGTGTCATGGTGTCTCTAGAACAAACAACATATAGTTTTGTTTTATGTTGGAATATATTGTGAATCAAAGAATGCAATTCGTTTCTTCAGTTTATTGGTTCGTCAAGGTTTATAACTGATATTAATTTTGAGGTTTAATGAAGGATGTTAATTTATATATAAAACCTGTAATGTACAAAGGGTGGGTAAGTTAGGTAGAGTAGAGCCAAGTTGTTAACTTGCTATGATTGAGCGGGCGGGATTTTGTGAGCTGATTATGTCTAGCTGCCGCACTGAGAGGGGCTGCAATTCAAAGGCGGGCCCGAGCAGCGTTCCCTGCAGCGGCGGCCTTCGCTCGCCACCCCTCCCCCCTAGCCACTGCGACCGCGCTTGGATACACTCCGTGAGTACCTAAACAGCGATATATATATTTAGAATTGCATTTTGAGTTACATAATTATGACATATTTAATTTTAATTTTTGTTTTTTAAAGAAAAAAAGTGTTTTCAAACTTTCATTTGATGATAAACAATATCCATTAATTTAAATTTTTTTTTTTAAGTTACCAAAGGTTTTATAATAATTTTAATTTTTTTTTAAGTTCTTGCTTTTACTTATATATTTTTTTTTTTTTATAATTCTGTTTTGTTATGTAACTCAACTGCTTTAAAGGTAGATCAGAATCATTAAATATAGTTATATAGAATTTATTATAGGTACTATTTGTACCAACTCTACTTATCCTCAGAGAACAATAATTGATATTTTATTTTAATAAATGCATAACTGTTAATATGTTAAAGTTTGTAGTATTAATCTTTCCTAAAGTAACTGGAAGTTAATGAAGTAGAGACTTGTTATACCTACTGCTGTTTACTTATCTAATATGTTGTTGGTTTGTGAGTTATGATTGTCTGATCTGCTTATTTTTATATATATCGTTGGACTTACCCTTCAAACAGATCATCTTTTATTGTGTTAAATTGAATTTTCAGCAAAATGCCATTTACCAAAATAAACCTATTGGATTATAATGATCATTCAATAATTTATCTAAAAATTATCCACATTTTTAAAATAATGTTTTATTAAAATAGCCTTTTATTTAAGATAATATAATAACAAAAAACATACATATAATAAATATACAAATAATGAAAAACATACATAAAGGATATTCATGAATATGTTTCTTTTAATAATTTTTGATGCAATAAAATATTGATACTCAAAATTATGATGTTCTGGTAGTGTTTGTTTTATTTTTGAACAATATTTATAATCTAGAGACAACTGGTATGAAATAAAATTTTCTGAAATATGGCATTAAAATTAAAGTGTCCAACAAAAAGTGCAATATAGTTTTTTTTTAAGATGTTGACATATTTTAAATTAAGCCTTACAGCAAAATAAATATAATAAAAAATAATTCCTTGATTTAATTATATAATCAAAATATACCTTTTTTTACCAAAATGACATTTCACTCTGTTATATAAAAAAAGTTTTTAGTGATCCCCGTATAATATTTTATTTTACATATAAAATGGAATAATAAAAATGAAAAAAAACTCAGCCGGGAAAATAGTTGTATAATGTTAGTCCACCATTAGCCCAACAGGGGGTACCCTCCTAGTGTAAAAAAAAAGTTAAAGAATTTCTTGTTGTTTCAAAACCAGTTGATGCCTACATGGTTTGCATTAAATGTTAAATATCCATTGGGCTTACAAATTATTTTCAAATCCTAATCGGAATAGAATAAATGAAGGATTTATGTTTAAATGGAAGTCACTAATTAAACTAAAGGTCAATAGATAGTACTTATTAAAACCTTTTTCCTAGGAGATTATCTAGAACGTTTTTATTTTCTTGGATTTTTATTGAATGATCAAAGGAACTCACTGGTTTACAAAATTATTCTAATTATGCCCATTACAATATACTAATGGTATATGATGAACCATTAATATCAGGTTTATTTTGGTATTTGGTATTTCTTTTTAATGGCAGGTATTGAAGCCAACCCCCTTCTCTGGTCAGAGGTAAGCATTTTATTTAATTTTAGTTAAATGAGGAAGGTTGAAATGGTTTTACATTTATTTTCAAAAATGATATCTCTCTGTTCATTTATGATTAGATAGAGATGGGCAATCTTTTTCCGCCACAGGCCAATTCAAGTTTCCGAAAATAAAGTAAAGTACATTAAGTGGGCCAAATTGTAATTTAAAAGTGTTTATAGTGATTATTTTAATAAATTATTTGGCTTGATATTTAATTAATTGTTTAAAATAATAATTTAATTAATTGTTTATAATGCTTTTACTCTTAATAAGCTTTAAGCTCTTTTTTAATATTGGTTTAAATGTCAGTTATTGACAACGATTAAACTTGTTGTAATACTGTTTGATATTTTGTTTGTATTTAAAGTGATTGTATCCATTTTGAATATTTTCTTAAGTATCCAAACAAGCCATTTAAATTAGTAATATTTTAGAAATCAGGTTTTAAACATTAAATAGTTATAATGTATGTAAACATAAAATTAGGTGCTTTATTTTTCTTTCCCACAGTAGCATACAATTTACGTCGTTAATTTATTTGTTGACTTTTTTAGTGCGACTTCAGTGTTCAGATTTAGAAATGTAATTAACATAGTGGGTCTGAAGGTGTCCATATGCACTGATTTTGGCCTGTGGTTTTTTCTTTTGCCTGCCCTATATTCAATATTGTTCCATGATATGATTTTACTTCTAAGTATTTGAAATAAGACTTATTGTGATTTTTTATTAAAAAAAATCATCAAACTTGAAATATTTTTTTCTATTTTTCAATAAAGTATTAAGCTATACTCGCTCACCTTACATTAATTCCAAATTTGTTAAAGTTGTAACAATGCTCATTATTAATTTACATTCTGTCAAAAATCCATTTTTCTTTTTTTCATTATTATCCTTTAATTGCTTTTACTTTGTATTTTGCTCAAAATTAGTGTATCACTTTTCAACTTTTCTCTTCTGGAATTCTCAATATATTTCATTAGATACGTATAGAAGGGGTCCAGCCAATAACCTTGTACATTTGGAAGAAATTTGTTTAGTTTATAGCTCATAAGAATTCAGTCTTGATCCTTGATTGTTGAATTTTAGTTTTACTTTTCATTGCTTATTCATTTTAGGACAATATTTTATTAAATATTCTTTGAACTTTTAAAATTTTTGGAAGGCATAATTGATTTTTAGAAAATTAATTTGAACAGTTACCTTATAATCTTTTCAAACTAAAATAATAGCAGTTTAAGATATAGACCTGAATTCTTATAAGTTTTGTTATACATAATTATTTTAATTCTTTTTTTTTTTCAGAAATTTGTTATTGATCAAAACTAATCGACTAAACATTTTTTCTTAAAACGGGTTAATAAAAAATAGTTTAATAATCATTTTGGGTTTAGTTTTTTATTTATTTTTATTGTTATTATTATTATAAAATATTTTAATTCAGTCAAAATGTAATCTGGGAGTGAGGCCAAGTGATCAATTTCCTATCCATCACGAAAAATTTCATTCTTTAGTTGGCAAATCTTTATTTCCGTTTCTTTCTTTGTAATTTATTTTTTTATTAATTCGCCAATGGTGTGATGATACTTGGAATTTTATTTTATTGATAGCTGTTTATTATTCCTTCTTGTATATGAAAAACATTACTACGAATGTACCTGTGATTTTGTGTATATACCCTATTGTGTGTTGCCTTGTTGAATGAGCCTGTTCAAGTGCATGATTCACAAAACTGGCTGTTGGTGAAGTATTGGCTCGGTGAGAAAAAAAGAAAAAAAAAAAAAAAGCTTGAGTCACTTTGATTAATCAACTAATTTGTACGAACTGTTTTATTAGTAGAAGCACACATTTGTTTTTTATTTTTATTAATTTTTTTTATTTATTTCCATGCCTTGTGGGGTATTATTTATTGTGCTTTTTTATGTGTTGGGCTAATTATTTATAGTTTATTTTAAATTAATATAATATTAATTTTCAATTTATATTATAATAATCTTGGAAGTCAATAATTCATTTATAGTAATAAAAGTAAATACAATTTTCTTTTTAAAAAAACATGTTTTAGAAATTTTGCATCATCAGGATTATTTAAAAAAAATGATCATTAAAGATACTATTATGTGTTACAGTGGTGTATACTACGATCCTATTCTTGCGGCTCATGCAGCTACTGACAGTAATTACAGACTTCAGGTAAATAAAATGTTGTTATTCGTAATTGCACTGAATGGCAATTATATTTATATATTTGATTTAAGTTAGTCTGTCCAGTTTTATTTTGTCATCTTTATGCTTTAGAAATTTTGAGGTTACCCTACTTCCACCTAATGATACAGTCGAACATCTATTTATAGAACTTAATGTGTATGGAATTACAGTTCATTATTTGTAATTGTATAATTGTTTTAATGGTTATAGAAAAAAAAGATAAGTTAAAATAAAATTTTTTGAAGTATATATTTTATTTAATATTTTTTACATATTTTAACTAAGATAAGGTGCTAATACTACACATTTGTATTATGTATACATTTATGTGGAGGACGAATCCATAGTCATTTTTTGGCAGGTATCTTTTAATGTCTTTTAGGGTATTTACTTTATAAGTCAATTGAAAACTTTGTTCAGAAAGATAAACTTCAATGACCAAGTGCTTTAGGATTTTCTGTTAAGAAATTTAAATATTCAAATTATATCTTAGTCAAAGGTTATAATTTAGCAGTCATAATTGGAGAGAAGAAAACACGTTTAACGTTATTTAACTAAAATTTGTGTTTAACTTTAGAAACTTTAAATATTATTTAAATTTTTCAAATAAAAGGTTGAGATTCCTGAGAGAAAAAATTGATAGTGTAATTCAACATAATAATTAACCCTTTTGGTACTATGAACTGAAATATCAGTTCGAGCATGAGAATTCCCATGGCCCATACGTCAGTTCAACCAGTTTAGTGCTTGAAGCATATTCATTGGTTTAGGAGCTCTGTTCCTGGAGATTTCAAGTGGATCTCGAGGAATATCCTAGCCACTAGAGTTCAAACAAATCCACTTTATCATTTTCTTTATTCCTAAAGATTGAATAGTGAAGAATTGGGGTGCATAAAACCCAGCCCATAAAACATAAATCTGCAAATGATTCTTAAAATTATTTTTTACCACATTTAACAAAGAAATTGGTTGTTAATGGTCCTAAACCTATTTGTAAATAAAATAAGGGATTAGGATTATTTTTTTTGCCTATAACTCCTAAACGGTGCATCCCAGCAAAAAAGTTAAAACTAATCAAATGAAGAATATTTAATTCTCTACTTAATAAGTATCTACAAGTATAAAAAATAAATATGAACATCATCAAAAAGTTAAAACTAATCAAATGAAGAATATTTAATTCTCTACTTAATAAGTATCTACCAGTATAAAAAATAAATATGAACATGATAAAAAAGTTAAAACTAATGAAATGAAGAATATTTAATTCTCTACTTAATTTAGTATCTACAAGTATAAAAAATAAATATGAACATCATCAAAAAGTATTGAGGCCGCTGTGCTTGGATTAAATATTAATAAAGAAAACAAGTTAAGAGATTTATTTTTTGTTAATAGGTTTTTGATTAAAGTGCTGGGAGATCTAATATTAGATAATAGCCTGAACCATCTACACTCTAAGAATTATTAAAAATTCTATCTTACAAAAACTTCTCTTTGTTACTGCTAATTCTATTCAGAAAAAGTTTTCCCTTTAATAATTATAAAAATGTAACTCCTTAATGTTTTGATAAGGAAAAGTTCTATATGTTGTTTATTATAGCTCAGTGACGTACACTAGTTATTTTTATTTATGTGTTTTTCTTTATTCTTTATCTTAGTTCAAGTTAATTATTTATTTTATTTTATCTTATCAATATTTTTGTTTAATTATTTTTGGAACACTTGCCTTTGAACAAATTAATGTGAATTTTTATTTCGTATAAATAAATTAAAAAATACTGCATGATCTCGTCTAGGGTTTGCTGGCGGCTGGAAACATTCCCGGGATCTCTCTTGGCCTGAAAGAAGACCCTGTAAGTGTTATGAATTCTGTTATGTGTTTGATAATGTAGAAGTTATTATTTATTTATTTTTAGTTTTCTTTCTTTTAATTTTGGGTTATTTTCTCTCTAGGGTTGTTATACATGATTTTATAAATGTTACAGGGTACTGGGGGGACCAGCACTGAGGTATAGTTAAACTATAAAAATTATTTGCAAACTGTATTAGCAGCTCAAAAACTTTTGAGCCTGTATTCTACAGTTTGGCTTTTTGTTAGTTTGTTGGTGATTTGTTTTTAGAGTGTAGATTGGCGGTATTTATTAAACAAATTTTGTAATAGAAGCATTCCCAGTTCCTTTACTAATCAAAAACGATATGTATGATTTATTTTAGTTTAAAATAACATCTACTAAAATATTAATAACAGCTTTTCCTCTTATGATTATCGATTGTGAATGAATGGTTTAAGGTGAACCAAACAATATTTTTGATTATAAAAAAAATGATTGAATTAAAAGTTAAAAAAATGCAATATTTAAAAATGATACTTTGATACTACCTCCAACTAGTGACTTTTGTTTTTAGTGAAATAATTATGTTTGTCAACGAAATTAATATTATCTGAAGTCAATCATGTATCCAATCAAAAATCAATCATGATCATAAATTCGCTTTTAACTTATCTATCATGCCCTATGTTCTCATTAGTGGTAAATCTGACAAAAAATTATTTTTATATTTTGTGTTTGAGGTATTCCATTTATTTTACAGTAGGCGGAGGTTAATTTGTAACAACTCTGAAAACTGTAATAGAAAAGTCTGTAGGATGACCTCAGTAACCGCAGCCTTTCTTCATGTTGCTCTCTTTAGAATTCCTGAAATTACAAATAAAATCAAAACTTTTTTTGTCATTTGTGCCACTATTTAAGCAAAGCAGCGATATGTACTTGATAGAGGAGACTAAATAACCTTCATTAATGAGATATATTAATTGTACATTAAATCATATTTTAATCTCGTGCAACCAGTATTAGTTGTGTATTATTAGAAGCTTCAAGATTTTTTAGGCAGTAAAAATACAGAAAATATACTGTAAAAGTGGCCAGTTACAAATAGACCAAATATGAAATTTTTAGTGTTAATATTGAGAGGACTAAACTGTATGATAAAGATAATTACTTTCCAAAATTCTAAAGATGTTATCAATTTACTAACTTAAAAAATAAAATATCAAGTTTGTAAATTTAAATCGAAATTTGCAAAATATCCAAATTAGTAGGTTTAATTTCTTCTAAATAGATTAATTGGAAACATGATTGGACAGTGCTTTTTTTCTAACCCCACATACATTATTGCCTGTTAATGTATAGAGCAGTGGTTAAATATTCTTTTGAAATTATTACTATTCAGGCCATTTCAAAAGTGATTGCTCATTTAGTTTACAAACGTAACCAGTGTGAAATATGTTTTTGAACAACGTTTCACAGATTAACAAAACTTTTGCAAAGTGTTATTTTATGTAATTGGGAATAATCTCAACTGTTGTTACATTATGATGAAATATTTTAAACTTGTTTGGATCACCTTTTTTTTTATGTGAATCCTTATGAAATAATTTGGCTCATTGTGAAAATCATGTGGATTTTCTCCTTACTGTTATTTAATATTTCCAGCTTGTTTTTTTGCATATAGATAGATTTATGCAATATAGTGTAATTAATATGTTTCTGGTTTGTGCAGTTTGTTTAAATATTATTATTGTTTGTATGTTATAATACAGTATAAGTAAAAATACTTTTTATAAACATGATTATTTTTTAATAAAAAATAAAAGAAATTACAAAATCACTAGTAATTTCATATTAAACTTAATTTAACATTCCCTTTTTTATTGTTAAATGTTAAAAATAACTTTTGGCCAATGACTTATAGGATAGAGGTTTTGAATAAATAAATAAAAGAAATTAATAATGTAGTCTAAATAATGTTTTCTTTTATAAATATTTTAGTAAATTGAATAGAGTATTTTGAGCACCCCGCCAACAAATTAACATTTCGCGTGTGGTTATTGGCCTCAATGATCTAGAATTATAGGGATTAGCTTTTGTTGTATTGCCCGTTAAATAAAACAATGCCATTATCTCCTAAAGATGTTGATTTTTCCTAACTTTCAATTCTTTTAAAATACAATTTGTTAAATTAAATTAAATTTGTAAGTGAAGTTTGGTAATTTAATTAACAGTAGTTAAGTGTACTGAGATTTCATTTCCAAGCATGTGAAGGTCTACTGAAATAATTATTCATTTATTATGTGGTTACAGTAAGGAAATGTTAACTATTAAATTTTATTTTATATATCTGATGGCATCCAACAATGTTTCAATGTTTTTCTTCATTTTTGTGCCTGATATCTGTATAGTATCAACAAATATAAAAAATATATATCTAGCAATTAAATAATACAATCTTATAATTTATTTATTTTTTTAAAATAATGTTATTGACAATCGAAGGGTTTTCTGGAAAAAGAAGGCAGTTCCTATTTCTAAATTTTTAGAAAACTATGAAAATAATTGGAAAATTCAAACCTGTTATGTAAAAATAAATAATTTATTATTTCATTAATTTAGTTAATTGTTCCCAATATTTTCATTAAAAATATTACTTGTTGACAATATAACAATATCAATGAATGTAATATCAAACTTTAAAATTAGCAAATAACTTCAAAATTTAGTAAGATGCCATCCAATATATTAAATGAAGAATATACAAACCAGGTATTATACGTATAAATAGTTTGACTGTATTTTTTAAAATATGAAGATAATCGGGGTGCGGTCAAAGAAGGGACAAAAAATAGTTAACAATTAATTTTCTGAATTCGTTGAGGACTTTGTCAGAGCTAAAAAAGGTACATAAAATATAAATATTTTGACAATCTAGGATAATAAGATACAAAAAAGTAACTTAAGGTAGGGATAAAAATTATGTTTATATACATGAAAAGAAAATTATATAAAAATGAACAAAAATAAATAAAAATAAAATGTACTATAATAAAAAGTATTATGGTTTACGCTATTTTATATATACTTATTAGTTTACATTTTATTTTTATTCATTTTGTTCATTTCTATGTAATTTTCTTTTCCTTCAAATTCGGGCCAAATGGGACAAACCATATTAAAGCTATGCAAAGGAAAATACGTTTCCACATGTATAAGCAAAAGGAATGGATGAAATATGATAAAATTAATATGGGACCATCTAGGTACCAAGCTAATTAGTGAAAATATCATCAAAATCTCATTAACGGTTTAATCTATTCTGCCAAAACTCAAATTTTACTGCAGGTAGACACGGAACTAAATTTGTTCCTTGTTAACTAAAATATATGAGTCAGTCTGTAGATCTATAAATGTAAATATATAGTTCTGTTCTGTAAAGGTAGAAAATTAATCATTAAAACACCAGAATGATAGTATCCTCTGTTTAATATTTTTTTATCGCTTTAGAATACATATCATTTTCCTACTAAATTTTATAAGTTGGTATTTATTTGTGACAGTGTTGTATTTAATGAGTGTTATTAAAAGAGACAAAGGTCCCCTTTAGTTGGAAATTGACAGAATCATTTCCTTGAATGTAAGAAGAATTCTTTTTAACATACAATTAATAGTTTCATTATTCTCAACAACAGTAATCGTATGAGATTGTCCAATGGTGCCAAGTGACGAATAAGACTACAGCATAATTGTTTTCTGTTGAGTGTAATTTAATATTACATATTATGAAGAAGAAATAATATTCTAATTCTCTTGATTCAGACTTGGTGTATTTGTGTAAAACTTTTTCTTTTCACAATTTATAAGCCGAATCATGCTAACTTTTTTCCTACATTTTTTTTTCTGAAATAGGATATAGTTATGAATTTGTTTAAGTTGTTGTCTTTGATTATAAATTTACTACATAGATATTATTACTTGGAGATAATGATTATTTTCTATAACAATTATTCAAATATCTAAAGTGTGATATTAATCAAGGGACTAGTACAATAGACACTCGGTATAGTGAAAGCAGAGCATATGAATTCTTTCGAAAGCAGAAACATAATAAAATAAATGTGAATTGAAAATACTTTAATATTAATTAAAAATAAGTACCATTAATGGTTCATATTTAAAAATTGTATCATTGCTTTGTTGATTTTGAGTAAGCAATGTGTTTGTTTGACCATCATTATCCCTTTGATGTAATTGAGTAAGTTATATGTTGCTGAAAATGCTTCATCATCGGTAGGTGTTTTTAATTGGTCCAGTACCCTCTCTTGCTTTGCTGCTTTATTCTTCAGTTTGTTGCTCTGCAAGCTTTTTGCTAAATAGAAAAACTTGTACATTTATCTCCTAATGTATCTAAATTTTTAGATTAATCATTCGGTTCAAATAAATATTCTCCAAGATTACTTTTGGAACAGATATGTACTGTTTCTTTTAGATGAAGATATTTTAAATGGGGGAACTTCTATGAACACCAAGTAGGAGGCTATTCTCCCCAGTAACCTGGAAAAATTTGAATATTTTTTATCTTCTATCGTTTCTTCTGAATAAGTAACATAATATTTTATTTTAAAACACCTGCAGATTTGGATTTAATAGATGCATTTCTATAATTAGTTAATTTATAATGTATACTTTTAACTCTTATTTTTTTTATCTACAATGGGTGGATTTGAAAGAAAGATATTAATTTAATCTCGAAGAATCTGAGATTGGGACCAGAGATGTACATGTGTTATATTTGAACCTGCTGTATAATGAGGTTACCCTACATCTCTATGTAGCATTATTATCAAAACTACAGTCCTTAAGTAACTTATCGTTTTCTCATTTTGAATACTGATTTTTATAAATTAAATTTCAAAATTTTGCATGAGCATGTGCACCGCAACTTTTTGTGTATTGTACTTTCCAGTGGAATATTGTGCTTTAATTGCGTACATCAGTTTTTTTGAATTTTACGAGATGCCTTTACAGAAGAAGGTTTTTCTTTGCAACCTTTGAAGGTTTGCTGGATCTCAATAATCTTACTTCAGCGTATATATTTTTAGATTATCCGTTGAAAAGCGTTGTGTGTTATAAAAAGTGGATGGCATGTGCATGATTCTATGCGTATATAATAGTAGCAAAAAGGAATAATACCTGCAAGTATTAAATTAAAATTAAGACATAGAAATTTGTGGTTGAGTTCTTTGAGAATATTGATGTTTAAAGTGTTTCATAGAGTTAAATATTTCATTTATTAAATTATTGTGGGTGTTATACAGTATGTCGATTATTACTTGATATTCAATGACAATATTGAAAATGGTTAAAAGCAGTAGGCCTTATATGGGCTCAATAAGCTTAGCTTAGCTAGCTACTATTTAAAATTCAAAATGCTGTTTATAGTTTTTTATACTTGATTTATAATCTTTGAAAACATTTTCTAATTGAATCACTTTTCTAAATAACTAAAAGGATTAATTGAAATTGAGCGGAATAAAAAAATGGATTGTGCAAACTAAGGAATTAATGTAGATCTCTCTTTTACAATCTACTCTTCATACAAATATTTTATAATCCATAAGTCTATCCAAATTAAGGTATAGTAACTTGATGGAGTGACAACTAGTAATTATTAGGAAGTTGAGATTTTGACCTGTAACATTTGGATTAGTTATCCCCTCTTATTGTACTCCTGCTATTTATGGCCTTTATAAAAAATATACTTATCATTAATATTGCAAGATCAAAAGACCGAATTTATTACATAAAATTAATTCTCAATAGGTATTCTATTTAACTGCAATGGGCTATTTATTTATTTTCTCATGAACCATGACTAATTGGAACAAACCAGCTGTTTTCTTCTCATCATTTTCACTTACTTTAGAAATACTTGAAAGTTCTATTTTTTATTATAAAAAAAAATATATTCAATTTTTTTCTGAGGAATGTAAGTGAATTTGCAATCAGCATTTATATTTCATTGGAAAACAAAACATGTAGTGTGCGGTACGCATGAGCATGCTTATAAATCTGAGTGAAATTTTATTTGCAATGAATAAACTTTTAATTTTAGAATTAAGTTATTTTATTTCAGTTCTTAATCTTAATGATCTTTTTGAAGCAAAATTTGTATTTGCTTTCTACTCTATCCTTTGTTTTGATTGTTCATTAGTTAATATTTCATTATCATCCAGTTATATGATTTCCACAGTTGTTAGTCTCTCATTTTTTTGTTTTATCTTTTAATAATTAGATATTTTTTAAATAGAAAAAGAGTCACATTGAAATAAAATTTAATTTATTATACAAAAAAACTTTGAAACGAAATTACCATGTTATAAAAAGTAATATACAGTTTTGTTCTTGAATTGTTGTAGTATTTCCTAAATGTTGATGACTACTCCGTAATAATAAATTAATTTCCTGATGTTATTTATTTTAATATAATTGTGATAGTCCTGCTAACCAAATTACATTTTTCACTTGTATTAGGTTGCCGCAGCAGCAGCAGCATCTCCACTGTTAAAAGCACCAGGGGCCCTTTCAACAGCAGCTCAGCAGGCTGGTTACGCAGCTGCAGCGAGTTACACAGCAGTTGCAGCTAGGGCGTATGGTGCAGCGGCCGCAGCAGCCCAACCAGTCGCTGGTTATGCAACCGTCGCGGGGTCAGTCTAAGCACATGCATGAAGTGCTTTATTCGAACTGCTTCTACATTACATAGTCTTAACAGATCATGTGCCTACATTCTCTTCATGTTCCTTTTAATATGGGGGAGCATTCATCCATACCCTTGGTTCTGAGCTATCCAATTGGTGCAGTTGGTTTCCTTCTTATCTCTTGTAACTAATGGACTCAACCCTTGATTATACTTATGGTATTCCTTATGGTCTTTGCCTGTCCTGCATCCTGCAAACAGCCAAACCACCACAGGAGGATGGAAGAAAATATTCTCCTTTAAAAGATATATAAAGTTGATCATTTTGTATTATTGGTTGCTATGTGTACATATTTTATCTTCACTGCATCTTATTTATTTAGTCATGACCCAATCCTCGCTTCCATTCACCATAATAGGTAAAAATGTAATTTCAGTTTATTACTAATCATGAAGAAACTTTTATGTCTATCAGGTATTACGCTCAGTATCTGTCAGTAGATCAATAATACCTCTACACAAGTAGCATTCATTCCTGAAATTACATTTACCTATCCAATGTATTTCATCTACAGAAATAATAAAATTTTTTTAGACTTGGTCCTGCTTTGCACCTCCTTCCATGGAATAAATAATTTCATGTAAATCTAGTACTCCTTTTGGGTTTTAATTTGTAGAATTTACAGCATCTTCTATGTTTTCTGGATATTTCTTTGTCTTAAATGATTCTGATTTATATTATTTAGCTCACACATTCTTTCAGATGATGGCATTAATTATATTTAAAATTATTGTATTAATTAAAATATTTCTTTTTATAGATTTAAGTCACTATGAGTTTCTTATCTAAAGAAATTCTCAACAAATAAATAAAACAGTTCACAAAATTAATGCGTTAACCTTAGAATAATAAAAATGATACTGGCATACATAAGTTTCTAAAAAAAATTGACAGGGTGTGTGAGTTACTAGTATCTATGTTTCTATTTCAATGTTAATTTTTGACTCATTAGTCTCAGCTTCTACAGTGCAGCTATTGATTGTTATTGTTTTATATATTCTTTTTACTCTAAGAAACTATTCATAGATATAAATTAAACAGAAAATATTAATCATATTCTTATAAACCAGAATGCTGTGGACATACATGGTATGGCTATAAATAAAACTAAAAGTCAGAGTGAATGATGGTTTATTATCCTGACGTACGAGGAATATTTATTAGTTCTGGATGAGTCAATGCAATGTAAGAGCAAATAAATTGCATTTGTTACTTATTGTTTGCAGCCAATACAATTTTCCACCCAATCATGTGAATATGGGCCCCTTCAGATAAAGGGAAATAAGTTTCTATAAATCTAAAGTATTTGTAAGGATAAACTGAAGTTGTAACAATAAATTTACTTAGAATGTATAAAAGTTATTGTAACGATAAACTAAAGTTGTAACAAAGAACTCATTGCTTTAGCCATCAAGTTGGCCCACATACATTAGCTGTAAATAAAACAACTAAAACTTATTCATCTCAAGCAAATATATTATCATTTAAAAAACAAAACTAGTCTGATCATTTTGTTGACAAACGTTGAGGCCCTGACTACTTTTTGTGAAAAATAAGACTATCTTAATTATTATGAGGTGAGAAAAAAACAAAACATGAAATTAAATTAAAACTAGTTTATTATTTTTGGGCTAGGTCCCTTTAGAACAGTTATAAGTTTATTTTAATTTTACAATAACATATATTGGCCAAAAACAAATTAAGTTAAAATTACTAAGGAAAACTTATAGATATCGTACAGTTTTTTTTTTGTTTTTTTTATAGCCATACCATGTTCAATTTTATTAGCTATTATTTTTTTGTATTAATAATTATAGTAAATGACAGTATCGCTAAGTGATAAAATAAAGGCTTGCGGCTGCTAATATTGCACAAAAATCTCATGATTTTTCCATTTTTTGAAATTGAACATTTCTAGGTTCAATTCAAACATCTAAGTATCCTTTGTGTACATTATATTGGTAACTCCTTTATATTAGCAATATTTCTCTGAATCCATATGTGTATATTTTTTTATCAAACTTAACCCCACTTACTCAGTTATTTACTTCTCATTCATTGAGTTATTAAAAAAAATAAATATTGATTAGCTAAGATTTTTGAGCCCTACTTTCAAGTCTAATCTATTTTATATTTTTGGTAATATAGAAGTAATTGATAAGGTTTTTGTGCAATCGTGAAAACATGCTTTTGCTCAATATTACTAACCTGCAGCGATTTAGAAACCATCAAAGGAGTAGAAGAAGTTAAATCACAATATAACTCACCATTATATATTATATTCGTAATGAGCTGTTGATTGAAGAATATTTAATGGCTTTCCAAGTCTTTTTTTTTTTTTATTAGATATGACCCTTCATGATATTTTCCATTATATTAATATTCAACTTATTTACTTTAATAAGAAACTATATGAGCCTCGTGGAATGAAGAAAAAAATTATTATAAACCCTATAAGTATGGTAACTATGATCAGTTTACAATGAAAGTGACATAAGTCTATATTAAAACTGGAAATTAATTTATCCGTTTTTCTTAGATCAAATTTATGTAATTTTATAATTTATTTTGTTATATAAAATTAGTTTTTGGAACATTTATGGTGGAAACATTGCATTAGCCTTTTTTTTTTCAGTGATTGCTAAATTAAAATTAAAAAAACACCCAAATTAGACTTGACCACACTCATTCTAAAATGGCTCATTTGCTTCTGTTATTGTTTTTCCTACCTAATATGCTTTTAACAATGTATGGCTTGAATGTTAAATAAAAAAATATTTGTAATTTAATTGTTATTAACAGGGATAACAGAGACAGGGCCACTCGTATTATTTGAAAATCAACATCTCTTTAACTTTAATATTAACATAATGAAATTTTTTTTTGGAGTGAAACTAAATTAACCTTTCTGTTTCAGATATGGCCGTGAATATGCTGACCCTTATTTAGGTCATGGAATAGGACCTGTAGCAGGATATGGGGTTAGTATTTATAGAACATCTACTATGTATAATAATTTATTTTGTTATCCGAGGTCAGATTATAAAGACACTCGAGTTACATCTCTTGAAGTAATTCTATGACACCAAAGATTTCATCTTTATTCAAACCTATAGTTCATACATATGATACTAGGTAGTGATGTCAAGAGAAGCTTGTTCAATGACCAAGGATTGTTGTGTTACATGATCTGTCATGTCAGGGGCATAGAGAAATGCTTAGGCCTTACTAATCTCGCCAATGCTTATATTATCTTAACTTTCAAACATTCTCTTTTTGCTTTAAAGCTAAAATATCTTGAAATCAATTATATATATACCCTGTTTTCATAATTTAGAACAGTGGGACTGTTAGGTATCATTATTGCTGAATTATTCTTAGTAGAAGTGTCTGTAATTTTACTTAAAAAATATCTTTAAATGGTGCATACCAGAATATCATAAGTTCCATTTTTATTACTCTGTAATATCATTTTACTTAAGAAGTTTGGTATTTGATCAGTGTTTTCTTGTATGAAGAAATAATTCATTGTTTTAGGGCCTTTTAATTCAAAAGTATTTTTTTCAAACATCTGTTTTGTCTTCTTATCTATTCCCTATCTAAGAACCTTTTGTTGTGACAAATAATTGAACCTTTGAGTCTTGAAAAGCCCAATGAGTTTGATTAAGAAATCTATCTCGTATGATTTCTGGAATGAAGTTGAAGCATATCATTTTCGGTAGTTTTGTCTTTAATCATCTGACAGATATTAAGAAAATCATTAGTTATGACTTATCTGAACAGTTCAAAGAATTTCTCATATTAATGATTTGATTTATGATGGAAACGTTTTTAATTTGAAATGAAACATTGTACCGTTCATATTTCCAACAATTTTTTTTCTTCAAATTTATTTAATTCAATTTAAAAAAAAAAAAAAAATCTTTTTTTGTTTCTTGCAAAAATCATCTGAAAATGTAAATATTCTATATCTATTACTACTTAGTTGATGATGTCAGGTACATGGTCTAACATTTGTAATAAGTCACAATCTTCGATCCCATTATCATTTTTATTCCTTCCCTTAAAATTTTAAATGTTACTATCTTTTTTTTCTTTCTTTTTTTATGTAGGCTGCAGTATATAGAAGTGGTTACAACAGGTTTACCCCATACTGAGTGCAACAAATCAGCCGTCTACTACTTGTTTCTACAAATGTTTGTAAATATAAAAGTCAATTTACAATTAATTACATTAACCAAAAGCTATGTAAGTATTACATCATTAGGAACTTTTATCACATTTTTTTGTCTTTTCTTATGCTGGTTTATACATAATGATTATTGTATAATAAGTTAAAAAGAAAAAAAAAAATGAAAAAAAAATATCCTATATTACTGACTTCCTTTTCTCAGTTTCAAGCTATTTAGGCATTCATGTCTGTGAATCCCAAAATAATTCTTCATCCATAAATACATATATATATTTCAAGTATATATTTATACCTAATAATATTTCAAAATAAAATAGATGTAAAAATACAGGTTAGAGAAATGACCTAATGGTCGAATGATAACACCAAAATCATTTTCCTTCACTTAACTTATACCCATCAATAAATATTATTATAATTATATTTGTTATAATTGCTATTAAGATTTTTTTTTCCTTTCTAATTATGAATGTTTTTGTGTGTAAATATATAAATATATATATTATTTTTTTAAGTACATACTCTGCAGAATCTCAAATTGAGCTTGCGGAACCCTGTTCTTCTTAAATATATATTTAAAAAAAAACAAAAAAAAAAAGTGAAGAATAAGAATTAATAGAAAAAGTTATCTTTTTGTTCTGTCTTGCCTGTACAATAATGGAGCTCGACATGACATTAACTAGAGCCTGTCTTGTATATATGCAGAGCCCTTAGTTTTGTACAAAAAAGACAAAAGCCTCTTCATTTGAGTCCTTCAAATTATTTAAAAGACATTAAAAATATTTGTACGTATCTAAAATATAACTGGTATTATCCTACAATTCCTGTTAACATTTTTATACAATTTTTTAATAGAAACTGAAGTTAATTATGTAGTTATTGTATTAATAATAATTCTTAGCATTATTACTATATCTCTCCTTCGGAGTCACACATATCTCCTCAGCTCTCTTTAGTGTTATTTAGATGACTGGATTTAGAAAAAAAGTTTTGAGTTCTTTCAAAGAGGCATAGATTAGGAGATGATAAGCAGTTGTTTATTATGTTGCATTATCTTTATTATTATTATTTTTTTTTTTTTAGTTTTATGACATTGTAAGAGAATGCAGGAGTCGTTTAGTTGTTATATTCCTTCACCATCTATTCACAACTCTGTATAGGCATAATGTATTTAAAATAAATATAGATATACATATATAAATATTTGTACAAAAATATGTAAGTTTAAAGCGTGTGAAAGGATTACTCCTGCATTTTCAATAATCTGACACTCATCGTTCAAGTTTTGTGATTTGATAATGTTGAATTTGAGCGGTGAGGTCCAAATTGAGTGCTTGTTCATGAATCTAGTTTATAGCTTAGCAGTTTAAGAAAAAGTACGTACATATTAATTATCGATATATGTATATATACATAATCAATTTATCATATATGTTTAGTCTTAAGAAAAGGCTACATAACACTTTGTGTATTGTAATAGTATTTATAAAGTAAAGGTGATTTTGATATGGATCCCTTGTTTCTATTTATATTTGACTTGTTCTTTATATTGTTTGTATTTATTAAATTATTTAAATTTGTACTGATGAAATCTTTTTGACCAATATCTCGAGAACTATCTAAGAATATTAGTCGTAACTGATCACCTTTACTTATATCCATGTTGTGAACGGTTTGCATATATTAGCTGATGTGAATCGCTTATAAGATCCGACAGCATATCTGTCTACATAATTCTTCACAAGTTTAGAATCTCATTTATTAAGTGACACACCAGAGACCAAAGAGCCCTCTATTTAATGCTCAAATCCTAACATAACTGGCAGCACAACGATTCAATCTCAGAATTACTTTTATTTTTTCCTTCAATAAGGCAGATCAGTAATTTGTCGGAGATGTTATGTTTTATTGTTGAAAGTGAAATACTCATTTGTTTTAACTCGAATATACAGTTGATGTTTTTTATTTAAAAGCAATATAAGTGATATTAAGATTTAAATGATTTTTCTGGGGTTGATTCTGCCATTGTTGTAAATGATATTAACACTGTATAGGTTTTATTTTCTGTATATTAAGTACAGATTTATTGATGATTTATTAATGATGTCTTCCTTTTGGCACAATTGATTAATCGCACATCAACAGCACAAATCCAAATATAATTCGATTTTTCTGTATTTTTGTTTTGTAACTCATTGTTAGATAGCGTTGTATACTACCAATCAATGGCTTTCCAAGCCTAAATTGTAGAAAAAATAATACTGCTACATTGTGTTTTGTGTATTCCAGCATTATAAATTAAAGATTATATAAGAATTAATTTTTTTTTTTCTTCTTTGAAAGTTCCTTTCTTACTCCTTATTATTTTATAGCTGAAACACTTATTATTATTAAGATCTCCTTGACAATGGCCTGAGGAGTGAATTATTGGAGAAAAATAAACAAAGTGAGAGGTAAAGATCAAAGGATCTTTGTCAAGTGTTAATTTAAGTTACCTATTTGCAAACAAAAAATCAATATATAACAAATTAAGTATCTAAAAAATAAATTAGTTGTGTGGAATAACAGCATGTAACACTTAAAACACAGGGGCTCCCCTGGAATGTATATCATCTTTTTTTCTACAAAACATTGAGACAACATGAAATAATAAAAACAAAATGTATACAAATATTATTATTATTTTTAAAAATCATTAACAAAAAACCTTTCGAACAAGTAAAATGCATATTGGAAGTGTGTAAAAGAAGAGAATACACGAGTAAAGAAATTTATAAATTTTATAATAAAAAAAACTTTAATAAGAGTGTAAAAATCCTTAAAGGTGACAGAACCCTGTGTGTTCATAGTTGGTGGAAGCTAGAATAGTACTAAACATAATTCAGAACAATCCAAGTTGAAAGGGAGGTGTTTGTCTTCCCACCTTTCCGAACCCAATCTAGAAAAGAGACCTCCCTTGATACAATATCGTCATATGTGCTCACAAGCCACCACGGCTTGATGACAATGTTCATAGTGTTAAAACTGCAGGTGAGATGATCTTAAGACTGGCCTGCAGTAGGGGTAGGACGTGAGTTGTATCAATCTGATGGTTTTACCTGACATTCCTCAAAAAATATATCAGAATCTAAGAAAACTCTGGCCTTTATTTCATTTAAATTATCACTAAAAAGAGATTAAGTTGATACAAATCAACAAAGCAAAATATTAAAACATTTCTTTAATACACTTTACCATTAGTCATTTTATTTTAATCCTATCCATGCTGGGTATGGTTCTCATCCAACCAGGGCAGGTTGAAATATTTTGTTTGGCAGGCCCACAAAAAGCGACTAACGTTGGTGGTTTATTTTTTGTATTTTTGTTATTTACCTTTTGATTTTGTTCTTATGTTATGGATTCTGTAGCGAGAAGTAGTAAAACAAGCTGAAATTTGCACCTTACAGTTAACCTGGTTGTTGATAGTTAATTAGAAAAAAAAACTACAATTCAAACCAAACTATTCCTTCAACGGCACTGAATGTTATTGCTACCAATTTGAAAATGTTTTAATCTGGGCTTGTTCTTTTTGAAATGATCAATGACGGATTCCAAATACTGTAACTGTAAGCATCTATAAATCAAGAAACTAGATAATAAAAAAAAAATTAATTATGATAAATTCTGTAAACCAACTGTCATTCATCAAGATTACTTTGTGGTAACAATTTGGCCTTGAATAAAATGTTTGTTGTCATTAATATATTTGTAATCAATAATTTATTTCTTACTTCCTCAACTAAAATTAATCTGTAAATTGTTTAGTCCCTTAGGTGAAAAGTAGTATATGATGTTTTCCTCTATTTCCAAGGCCCTCTCGTTCTCAGTAACTAATGAACCATTTAGGATGATGCTAATTGAAGGTTCTATGTAATATTTTTTGATGTTTTAAATCTTCAGTGTGGATGAAGGGGGTAGATGCCTACTGGTGAGAGACACTCAAACCTCAAAATCCAATTATTAACTGAGATATCTGGATATAGAAGGGGCTATGTACACTTCAAAACATAACAAGCTCCAACAAAAGAAATTGAACATAGATTTCCTAAAATTTACTTAAAATATAACCCCTTCAATTGGCTTTGTTAGAGCTTTAATCAATCGTGAGGAATGCATAGTTTTAAGAAACAATCTTCCATTATGTAGTTTTAAATAAATCTAATCCAGTACACAAAGAAAAATTGATAAATAAATTAAAACCAAACTTAATCACACAGTTTTATTATTTCACAGTAAAAATTATCAAAGCATTAGAGAGAATGGGTAGGAGGTTCTCTAATTATAATTATAAATATTAATGTTAAAGAAACTCAAGTTAATGAAATAGATTACAAATATCTGATACTAATCCTTTTATAAGAATTCAGCCCTCATCTTGCCTTTCTAAGTCATCTTTAAGTTACAAAACACAATTTTAAACTAACAATGAGATCAATCGACCCATCAGAATGTATTTATGAAATGGTAATATTTTTTGAGACTATTTGTTTAAAAAAATATTTGTGTTCAACTTTTTGAATGCCCATTTTAAACCAAATTATAAAACACCGTAAATGTTTCATGTTCTTCCACTTAATAAATTGTAATTATCCTCTTTTATCTTAAACAATAAAATAAAAAGTATTTTTGTCATCATTGTCCCATATTCAGCGTATTGGCTATATAGGAAAAAGCCAACTATGCAATAATTATTTTCTATTCAATAAAAGGAAATCATAAAAAAGTAATTATATTCATATATTGTATTTTTTAAACAAAAGTTAAGAGATAGTTGAGGGTGTGGTCAGTGAACGAAACAAATAAATAGAACTTATTGTACATAATTAAAAAAAGTTTTATCATATATCATAATAGTAAGGGGGAGTGCAGGAGATAGTATCAGCAACAGCACACCTGTAGGTTATGTATTCAGATACCCCTGCCATGCAATTAACCTCGCCTCTCTCATAAATGTGGGGTTGGAGTGATGACCATAAGCAATGACTTAATTGGGAATAGATTTGTGTCAAATAGGCGACTGGAGGTTATGTCCATGAATGGTAAACTTCAGAGAAAGAACTATTGGTTCTCCTAGACTTCTGAACCTGAACAGTCAATATCTACAAATGTAAACTGATTTTTCAGAGTCCTTGAATGAATGCCAGTAACAAGGAAACCATAATATGTAAGTATATGAGGTTGGGTGACCTCTCCTGGCTTCCTACGCTCTCACAAACAATAAATGTACATAATATGATAGTGCAGTCTAATATCTTCATGCTTTTTTGCTCAAATTCTCCATTGAGGACCATTACAGCCACAGAGTGAGAATACTATCATTTATTGGGGCTAGCACAAAATAAAATATTATCTAACCTAGGTGGGAATTGAACCCACAACCTTCTAAATCTAGCGCTTTGGGACTCTCGCCCCAACTATCTCAGCTATCAAGTCCTCTTTGTGATCTTAACTTCCTACAGAATAATGAAAGAAAAAATCATTAATTTTAGTTACCATATACAGTGGTAAGGTATGTCACAATATCTTCAAGTTAACAATGGGAGAAAAGAGTTGAAGAAATTAAATGCTATGTATAAACCTCATATATATTATGTTGTACTGTTTTATTTTTATAAAATTAAGAACTGTCATAAAAAAAAAAAATAATAATATTAAGTCAAACAATTTAAAGATCTTAATAATTAACAATTTGTGTATATTATGAGAACATGTATCATTTTATTGAAAAATTAAATCAATAGAGTATAAAATTAATCTTTAGAGAGCACTTATACCACTAATAGATGTGAAATTATCATAACTTAAACAACCTTTATAAAGAAATTATTTTTTTAAAAATCCAATGACTAGACATATAGTTGGATCAACAAGAATACAAATTAATATACATATATTTTTCTATAAAATAAAATATCTGATTATATAAACAAGACAAAAATCCTAACTAAATATTATAATTATTAATTTACACAGAAATGAAATATCTATATATTTAATTATTTTAAAATGATTATACTTTACAATAAATAATAAATTATTGGCACTTGTTAATTGTGCAAACTAAATATTAAATTCAACAAAAATTTAAATATGGCTGACTTTAAATCATAAATGAGCAATGGTCAAAAAAGATACAATATAACGTATTATATTTCTAAGGCATGTAAAGACCTATCTGTGATGTAATTTATTAAGAAAATATATAATATACATAAAGCAGTACTGGCAAATTTAGTTTTTTATAGAATGTTTCGCCTACATCCTTTGAAGGATGAAAGCCTACTGCTGATTTTCACGTTTAGGTAGTTTTAAGGCACTGTAATTTAGATATCATTAAAATCATTTATGAACATAAGAATAATCAGAAAAATGAGTTAATTTGATTGATTAATTATGCTGTAATAAAAAGGGAATAAATAGACATTTCATCACAAGGTGAGAGAACAAATACTTTATCACAAAGCAAAATAACAGTATCTCTCATGATTTTTACTTATTAATACAAAATACATTATTGGTCCCAATATTCAAATGGTATCGTATAAAAATTTTCCCTTTTTCAAAAAACCAGTCAGTAAAAAAAGAATACATATTAAAAATATAATATTAGTACTTCTTTTATATACAAAATTCAATGCAAAAATAATAAATTTACAATCATTAATTGATATACAAAACATAGAGAGAAAATAAACTTGTATATATATTTATGTTTGTACAGTATACTACCTCATATACAATTCAATCAGCTTAGTAATCTTTTTATATACAATGGATTCATTTACATTATCTTGTTTTTATGTACATAAAAATATAATAGAAAATGTCAGGGAGTAGATAAATGTATGCATATACATATGTACACAGAAATATGGATACAAAAATAACAATTACAACTCTATCAGACATTATATTACGTTTATTGTCAAGGCATTGACAGGGATCATCATTTTAATGAATTAGAATTAAGGAAGACTGCGTTAAAAGTTACAACATGTGATGTCAGATAACTTAGTTCATAAAATTTTGATATAATCTAGTAAGCTTTTTACAAAAAAAAAAAAAATCACAAATAATCACAGTTTATTCGGATCACAAACTTGCAATTCTGAGGCAAATTGAGATTCTGTAATTAACAGGGACATGACCGAGTCAAAAGAAGCGATAAAGTCGAACTAATTTTGAACAATTAAAAATATTGTTTCAAATAGTTTAAGATTCAAAATGGAGATTCCATTGTTAAAATGTCAGTAAAACACGGGACAAATTTAATTTGTTCAATTTATCGAGATTACGTCCAATTTAAATGTTATCATAAAATTTATAAGAAATTGTTATAAATTAATTTAATACTCAGTTTTGCTTACAACTCACAAGCTGTATAATGATAATCATTTATAACTAATATAATTTATTATTTGATTAAATAATTTTAGTGGTTATAAATGCATTTTTACTTCTGAAGGTGAAGGTTAAATATAAATGGGTCATAAATATTTTAAATAATAATTTGGAATGAAAAATTACCTACACATATAATTCAAAACTCATCAGTTCATTTATAACATGTAAACTCATATATGTACACAGAATAAATAATAAAAAAAAAAGAAAAGAAAAACGAAAATTACCAATAAAAAAATAACAAAATATTTATAAGAACATAGTTGATAATTTAATTTACAATGTGTTACAATCCATGTATGTTACAATACATATATAAAATAACATGTACTAATTAATAATAATATCACTAAGGAAATGAGATATATGGACTTTGTTTTATTAATGTTAAAGCTAATAAGTTGCTTTTATTACTTAATGTAATAATCTGCCGTTCCTCATTCAAGCATAAGGCTTTCCAGGTTCCTATGAAGGATTGTATCTTTGACAGCATTAAAAACAACTTTTATGTTTTCGGTGTCAACAGCTGTGGTAAAATGGTAGAACAAGGGTTTCTTTGGTTCCCTTTTAACTGATCTGAAAAACAAAAGCACTAGTTTAATAAACTAATGTCTTCTTCAATACATGAAAATTATCCAATCATAGTAATGAGCTAAACATAAAAAAAAAAAAAAAATAAAATTGAGAGAAATATCATGCTACTTAGTAATAACAGACTGAAGAAAAATGATACATAACAAATTAGTTCATAAATTCAGTCTGCTTCATGCCATATAATAAAAATAAATGGAATGATATATATTTTATTTCTGTTGCCACTATAGACCAGGGATATCCTTGACTGCGTGTTGTGGTTCCTTAGGGACTGCAAACATGATTCAAATTGAACGTATTTGGGGTAGGGTCATCAGTCCTATGCCCAGACTGTGAGTTGCCTCCAACAGACTGACAGGCCTCATGTATCCCGGGGGAAGGGGAGGATGAAGTGTCATGTTCAGACGTGAGTGCTCACCCATTTCGTCTAATCACCCATCCAAGTAATGGCCACCCTTGACATTACTTAATGTTGTTACCAAGTACAAGTGTCTTAGTCCACATGAATACCCTGATCCCCTAATGTTATGTTATTATGAGGTGTAGATAGTTGACCGTAGATTAATGCTTGAAGAAGTTTGTCGGGGGGTGCGGTCAGCAAAGAACAACATAAATATGGTTTTTCACCCCCCACAAACTTCTTCAAGCATTATGTTATTATAAGTCATAAAAAATTATAGAAAAATATTAGTTCATAAACTCAGTCTGCTTCAAACATTATAATGAAAATATTATTTTCATGTATATCATTATATAAAAAAAAGGTTGTTTTATTTTTACAATAACAGGCAGATTCTAAAATTAATCATGGAAACTGTTAAATGGTTAATTCTTTGTTCTTTAGATATGTGCAAATTGTGGAACATTATATGTTATCTATCCCAATGTCGTAGGACATTCACTGACTTCCTTGCAATACACATACTGAAGTGCTGTCGATTCTTGTTTTGATATTGGTCTTGCAGACCAGATTACTTCTCTCATTCCTAACAGTCAAGCGCCTTGTTTTTCTTCACATCACTGAGTGTAGTTCTCATTTGGTTGCATATTGTATTATTCCTCCAGAGTGGGGGATTCTTATAACCATGTTAAAATTATAGAAAAATCTCAGAGTGTAAATAACGTTTTTTTCGCTTCATCTTTATTATTTTTTCAAAAATCTTATCAGTGTCAATTCACAGAAAATTTCATGCTGAAATATATTGCATCATTGATTATAAAAATTAAAATCAACCACAAAATGGTCTCCGAATAACTGAAAAACATAACATTTTTGCCTATTAGTCACTCACTGTTCAAGATCTCTTAAGCCAAAACATATTTTTATCACACGATAAAAATTAATAAAATTATTTATAAGAATTATAAATTTACTAAAATTTGAACCCTTATAGAACTCTTTATATTCAGTAGTTCCCAAGTTAAGAGTTTTTTAAAAAACAATATTTTTTTTTTCCAATAACAAGAAATCAACATTTTGTGAATTTCTTGGAGCAAACATCATGGAAATTGCTATGAACAAAGAAGATAGAAATAATGAACATTAATAATAAAAACTACTTCATACATTTACCTAGCTTCAATTTTAGCATTATAGAAATTTGTACCACAAATGCTCCTGAGATACAGTTTGTTCAAACACAAATGTTCTTAACAAATAATGAGAAATCAACATTTTGTGAATTTATTTTGGCAAATATCATATAAACTGGGACGAACAAAGATAATCATTAGAAATTACTTTAGTGTACATTTTCCTAGCTTTAATATGAGTGCTAATAGACAACTGTACATTTAATAATCCCTAAGATACAGTTTTCAATGCAAATTTTTTAAATTTCAAATAATAGAAAAGTAACATTTTAAAAATTAATTTTTGTTAAGATCTCAGGAACTATTAGAAGTACAGATAGATGTTCATTAGCACTCAAATTGAAGCTAGGTAAATGTACCATAAAGTAGTTTTAAATGAGTATCTTCGTGCATTCCAGTTTACATAATATTTGCCCACATAAATTAACAAAATGTCAACTTTGAAAACTGTTTTGATTTATGAGAATTGTATCGTGGAAATTATTTAATGTAAAGAGCTGAATAGGGACTCAAATTTTAACAAATGATATTTTAAAAAAGTTTATCAATCATTTTTATTGTGAACGAGATAGCTTTAAAGATATCAAGCACAGAGTGAAAATAGAAAGCTTTTCGACAACTAATTTGTAATTTATTCTTTTTATTTTATAACATTTTTTTAAATCAATCACAAAAACTTTTCCAACATGAAATTATTTTTACATTGATACCACACAAGATATTTTTGCCAGTACCGCTCGGGTTGCAGACGTTACTGATAATTTCTAATAGCTACCAGGTTTCACAAGTGTTAAAGTGAGACAATGTGAATTTAATGGGGATTACACCAAGTAGAATAACTAAATTGACTATAACAATGGTTTGTTTTATAAATGAATATTAAAATTTAGGTTTATGAATTTATAAAGGGCTCTAGTAACATTACAAATAAATAAATTTAAAGAAATATATTACTCTCACAGCTCAATTACTTTCAACCAAAATAACTTTATTATAGTATTTTTCAATAAAATACTTAGAATTTCATGTAAATTTAATTGGGGGATGAATTTATTTACAAATACTGAATACTGGGGACATAATGATTGAATATTTCTTAGTGCTGTCAATAGCCCCAAATAAAATAAGGAAAAAGATTTTCTTAAACAAATCCAGAATAAAACAAAACAACAAAGGCTCACGGACATTTGGAGCTGTAAATGTAAGTTCCTACAATGAATGATTTATTAAGTTATGTAAGTCACTAAAAAAGGTACAAAAAATATGTCCACTTCCATTTAATTAATTTTAATACCAAATATACTACCAAATTTCCAAAAAGATGTATATTTTCTTAGTAATTTGACATAAGAACTAATTTGTAATGAAACAAACACTTAACATACATAATTCATACATTTTATGTAGTACAAATTGTCTTTAATATTCTTCTATATTAACTATGTACTTTTTCCCAAAATAAATGACCCACAAATTTAGTTCTAGAATTGAGAGTGTGTACATATATATTTTAAGACTTTTGTCAGACTCATACGTACTTTTGACTTTTATCATAGAGGGGTTCCATAATAGTGGGGCTTAAGTGCATTAAATTTGTACCTTGTTGGCTGCAACCTTAATTAAATTGTCCATTAAAAGAAATTCCTCAGTAGCTAAGAAGTCAATGTAAAAAAGAACACTGAATTTGAACGTAAAAAAAAACATGAATGTACATAAAAACAAAGAAATATGTGTACAAAACAGTTTCAAGTACATCCATTATTTACTGGTTTGTTTTTCTAAATGACAAGTGATAAAAAATATTAAAGGTAATAAACAAAAATTTACCTGAAAAATTCAAGAAGAAAGTTTTGGACATCCTGCAACTTTTTTTCATCTCCTATGAATTCTGGAAAATACCATCTGATGCTTGTTTCACCAGATTTCAATTTTTCAGCTAACAGATCAGTTTTGTTTAGGAATAAAATTATAGAGGAATCTTTGAAGAATTGGTTATTTACTATAGTATCAAAAATATTTTTCGATTCTTCCAATCTATTTGTCCTCCTATAATAGAATATAACAAATTAGCTACCATATATTAAATAATAGTGGATCATTTTTTCACAATAAATTTTGAATATTACAATTACTTTTTAATTGTTACTTTCCACCAAACAGGAAGCAATTATTTTGAAGCTGTAGCGAATTATAAAATTAAAATAAAATGTACATAGCAATATTTCAAACTAGTTCAAAGATTGTAATCAATATTTATATTAAGTTTACACTGAATAAGAAAACTAAAAATATAATGTGCCAATTTCTTTTTGAATTTATGATGAAGGCCTGTGTGGAAAGGGGCATAAGGTCTAACTGATAAGGCATAAGATTGTCGAGGTATATAACTAGCATCCTATTGTAACATATATATCTTTTAATTTTAAATCTGAATGGTAACAAGATTACCCTCCGACTTACTAACCTTTAAAAAATACCTTTGACCATTTTAAGGAGTCTGCAACAAGTTGATACTAAATGCAAAACTTTAAAAGAAATCTTTCAAATCATTATTCACATATTCCAAGCATTAGAAAACTTTTAATACGTCAAGCATTAATGGCATGTGATCTATTCTTTTGATAATACATGAATAAATGGCATAAAATATGTCATTAATTCAAAATTGCAATGGATTTATTTATTTCACCAATGTCACACAAAAAAATGTTTTATAGGAAATACAGTTTGAAAACTAGTCTAGATGTGGTTCCAATCTTCAATTATTCTAAAAAAGTTAATTTATATTTTTACCATTTCCACACACTGGAAAAAGAAAATAGACTCAAAATATTAGTAATACTAATTGAAGAAATACAATTAACACTCATTTCTGCCCAAATGTGTATACGAAGAATGAAGAAATATTAGGTTAATTGACCAAAGAAACGGTACAATGAATGTTACTGGAAAATATGTTCAATAAAGGACCTCCAATGCCACACTCATATAAGTATTTTCTTTTTTTCGGAGGTAGCATCATATTATTCCAAATGTCATTCTTTCAATTAAAAATTAAGTATATTTTGTTTCACTTTTACACTAGCATAGATACCTCTATATACTGGCTGTTTATTACCCTCTGAATCACATAATAACATGGGTACACAGTATTAAAAATATTGTAAATCAAATTAAATTTCATTGATCTAAATATTTTCATAAAAAAGTATTCATAATAATACACAAAGGAAAAATATTTTATAGTTGTTAACAAGCTCGGGGATGCAACCTAACAAAATAAAATATATAAATAAGAGTACCAAAAATTACTATACAGCTTCAGTTAGAAATCATAGCATAAATTGAGCCTAATGTTGAGGTCCAATTACTCTGAGGATATAAACTGCCTAAATTGTATACAAACACTTTATGCAAAGCGTTACTAAAATTTAAAGCTAATATCAATACTTTTAAGTTAAGAAATTAAGATTTTATCAATAAACCCATATCTTTCTTACCCTCCTACAGGTAACTTCAGATATCAGATATAACCTCAGAATAAATCTCATTACCTTTATAATCACCAAATAATTAAATAATAAAAAGAAATAACAGAGAAGCAAGAAACAATGCATTCAGTATTGCAAGTATTACATGAAGGAATATTTATGTCACTACATTTACAACTTTACGCGTAATCTTAATTACAATTTTCCATACCACTTCAAGACTGAAACTCTAAATCCATCTCTATTGAAATGTGTGAACAAAATTTGATTCAAGCCAAATTCAACTTAAATCATGACAACATATCGCTATAAGTATAATTTGTTCTACTCAACTTTTCTTAATAAAATAATGTAGTAGTTGAAATAAAAAATGTTCAAAGGCATTTAAATGAATCAGGTAATAAACAAGGAAAAAAGGTAAATGAAACTAAACAAGAATATGTTAAGTCCCGATAGCTATATCTTTCATATCACTAACAGATAAAGTTATAAGATTAAAACAGTGAAAGTGTAAGAGAAGTTTAAAGCTGATTCAATTTAATTTCAAAATGAAATGTGCCTATTGAAAAATGGATATCTGCTAACTAAATAACCCATAACAACAGACATTGAAATACCACGACAAAAGCATGATAGTCATTAAACATTTGTGATAAGGATTTGGCAGATAGAATAAATTAAACACAACTGGAATATTATCACTGGTAGTTCTTAAGAAAATCATTGCCGGGAATAAAAGATAATATGATAAGTACAGTGAATAATTTTCAATTACCTGTCTTCTACAAGTACTTGATCAAATTCTGAAGAAGAGACAAGAAAAAGAATGGATGTTACAGACTCAAAACACTGAAACCATTTTTGCCTTTGGGATCGTTGACCACCAACGTCAACAAATCTAAAAGGTATGTTGTTTATGGGAATGGTGAATTCTGAGATACCCTTTGTAGCTTTTCTTGCATGGAGAATATCTCTGTTTGTAGGAATGTAATCCTAAAACAGATTAAGCAGTTAGATGTATGATATAATATATTTTGTTTCAAGTGGATTATAAGATAACAAAATGTAATAATCAAATGACATCATCTTCAAAATAATATTAAAATTATGGAAATGAATAAGCATGAAAATCTTTCAAATAGTTAAGTCATTTATGTAAGACACACCCATAAGTAATTAATGCATGCCAATAGGCTAATTCAGCAGTCATAAATACATTGAAAGTTATAAATAGATCTAATTCCAAAACATAAACATTATAGCATCTTTAAGTGCAAATTGTGATATGTTAAGTGATTTGACATTTACTTAAAACATGGAAGCAGAACTAAGTTTTATAACCTTCTGCAATCAGATGAGTTTTTAAATTTATACTAACTAAGCTATTTCCCAGTAATCAAAAAAGAAGGAAACTTTTTATCTGGAAAGGGGGATAACCTGTATTGGTCACAAGTACTCACCACTCGCGATATCCTTTCTAGACTGTTGAGAAAATAGGAAACAGAATCACTGAGCTGGAATTCTCTCCTTCTCTCGAAAGCCCTTTTGATTCCAGAATCCTTCCACAAATTGAAGAGGGTCGGGGCATAGTGTACAAAAAGCCTGGTATCCAATGGCATAGTGTTTTCGTACCTCAGAATGTAACTTCCATTCTCGCTGTTCGCCGGGTGCTCCCAAGGTATACCGAGTTTGTTCCTGGCATCCACCAGCACCTTCATACCTTTAACTATGTTCTGATATATACATTGTTGATACTCTTTGATAAGCTCTGGCTCGAATTTGACACCATGAATAATCCTCATTTGTTTAAGAAAAGTCGACTTGCCACTTTCACCAGCTCCGAGGAGTAAGAGTTTCACTTGTCGCCTGAAAGAGTGTTTTTCTTTTTCTATAGTTTTGTCTATTTCCTGGCTGTGAGTCCTCTGTTCAATTTCTTCGGGGCTATATCTAAACCGTAAACAACACGGACACGAAAACGTAACATTCGCCATCTTTGAGGCCTCACCCCACAACTCAACCTGTTCTCGTTGCCCTCCGCTCGCCGGAACGAACATTCCCGAGTTCTCTCGAGGAGGGGGCAGCTTCACAATTAGCTCATCCCATTCTCTTTCCATTTACCGCTAATTACCTCTTGTATCAATTAATTCTCTAATCTCATCTCCTGATTAGAATATCAACATTATTCACATCTTTAAATTTCTAAACGGATTTTAAATATATTAACCATAATTTCTTTGTAGAGTTAAAAAAAAAATCAGATGAAATCTGTGAAGTCGAAGTTTTATCAGTATAATATATGTTTTAATATAATTAGATGATTATCAAAATATCATATTAGTTGCGTTGTATGACTCATGTAATTTCTTTCAATTATATGAGGCGTTAAGAACCTGAGTAGAATTTTTATTTATTCTTCCTTGTTTCACAAGCAATTTGTGTTGTAAGTTATCATCAAATGGTAATCAATCTCAGATGAGTTTCGTGGTGTGATTCCTGTAATAATATCTTCTAATGATGAAATGAGGCGTTAAGAACCAGAATGGGCATTTTTTTTTTTCATTTTTTTATTCCTGAGTCGCCTTAAAGGCAATATGGTTGTGAAAGCAGTGAGAAGTATGCCTAAGCCACGGCTGCCAGTAAAATATTTTATTATATTATAATTTTTATTAAATGATATGTAAGGATAAAATATTAGGAAAAGGGAGAAATTAGATTGTGCTGTAGACCTGTGAACAGCTTTCTACAGGATCTTTCCTTTATATATTTATTTTGCAATGTTTTTAATTCATTAATCCAAATGTTTGTTCTAAATGGGCTGAGTTCCAAGGGAAAAGTGAGTGCACCCACGAACTCATTCCTCGAACACGGTCTGTAGAACGGATAATCCTTTCCTGGTCCTTAAGCTGTGCCCTCTCAAGACTTAGATCCCAGTTTCCCTCAAAAGTTTGGCTTTCAGTTCTTGTAGGTGTTGTAACCAACCTCGACATAACAGTCTTCCAGTAAGAGGAGGTCTACACCTCTAGAGGTACCCCTCTTCCTAGTAATTACATAGCCTCTTGAGACACTGTCCGGTTTGCCCTGGTGACTTGCAGGGAAGCCATTCACTGAATCGACACCAGCTAAGCTCTTCTACCGGAGTGAAAGGTTCCAATTCCAGGGTAGAGATGTAGTCCAAGTGAGGGGTCATGTTAAGCTTCCTACTAGTCTTTAAAGTAAGGTAAATGACTTCAGCTAGTCATATCCTTTGACTGCGTATATCCAGAGCTATACATGGGTCCTTTCAGTCGTAACCCTTAGGAGAACAGTCTGGGTCCTGAAGGAAGCCATTCCCAGCGTCTTCCTTTCGCGCCATCTTCTTATCTGGCTGATGCACTATTCAGCTGTAATTAGTGATTGCGATTACTTTGGTTCAACGAGTAATTGTAATTCTTGACCATTATTACAATTATGGTGGAACATCAAGTAGTTAAAATTATTAATCGGATTTGTAATTCCTTTTCTCAAATTACAGTAATTGGAAAGTAATTGTAGCCACAGACATTTCCTTACCTAATTAAGATCTATTTCGTTACTTCATTAAATTAATTAGCTAATTAGTACATGTTTAAGACCGCTACAAACTGTTATTCTCTGTTAAGTATGGAGTCATATAATAAATCATATCTCAGGTTTTGATAAAATATGAAAAAAAAAATTATGTTTCGGTTTTCACTAAAATTATTGTTTGATAAAAAATTTTCTGCCTGTTTTTGATGAGTTAATAAGTTCATGCTCAACCACCTTTTTTTCTCTTCCATTTAAAGTTCCCCTTAATGTGGATTTAAACTATTTAAAAGTTGCGAATACATGCTTTTGTGGGACACCATCGAATCACATTGAACAATTTGTTTTTATAAAGATAGGAAATGCTGGAGTTGTCTTTGAAAATTCAGTGCATTTTACGAAGATCCAAATTTTCACTCAAGTATTCATTTTCATCATCGATAAATCTTATTTTTTCCTTGTAGAGAAACTATTAATGTGATCATGTATTTTAAATAGATATGGTTATATAATAAATAAGAGTTACATTGGTAGGTTGGGATCTATTACTTAAATTTTACAGAGAAAACAGTATTGTGCAAATAGGAAGTCTACTTTATTTGGAATTCACTTCAATGCTGCTACCTTCTCATTTTTTTTTTTTTTTTTAATATTTATTTAATGCTGTTTACAACTGTACATTATAATACATTTAGCGAATCTGATCTCAGTTAAATTGGAGTGTTACAGGCGTGTAGAGAAACTACCCATTGGCAGAACTCTAATACCTTCTCAGTTTATTTCAGAAACGTCACAAATTCAGGACATAAGACCATTAAAAGATTAATGATAATGATAATTAATTAATGATTTAAATTGCATGTACGTTTTCAACTATTTCAGAGAATCGAATTTGCAAAAAACGTATATTGGTAATTTTGGACTTATGACCTTTCTTGAACAAACGATTAAATTATTAGAGATACTTTAATAACAGAAAAAAAGCCAACATTTAATTAGTGGAATGAATTGATCATGCGTTTCATACCACAAAGTTATTATTATCGTTTTGCTAAGATACACTCACGAATGATTCAGCACTGTAATCGAAAGGAACAGGAGCTTCCTTCCTACTTTATCAAGAGTGGAGAAGGTATATGTAAATATTTTCAAATGCTGCCAACATTTGTTCTAAGATAGTGGCGTTATCTCCTTCTTGACTCGCCATTGTCCTTTCCTTTATCTTTCGAAATCCCAATGAGTCACGGGAGGTGCGGATTAACGGATGAATCACATTAAGGTGCATGGATCTGAAGTCATCGATTAAAAAAATTGGTGGCCATTAATATAAAATTTTTATTTAGAGTTTACTTTATTTAGAAAAAAAAGTTTCTAAACAATATAGTAAGAATTTAATGTTTATTGTCATCAATTAAATTACCTCCCTCCGAAATAAGTTCTTCCGATTAAGAACTTGCCATTGTTCAAGTATTGAGTTATCTAGCTCAAGTTATAGGACCTGGATAGACGGAGCAGCTAAACTCTAATACCATAGGAAACTGAATTGCTATTATTTTTTCACTTTCCTCAGTAGTACATCTGTTCGATAAAACTCAGAGACTAAACAAAGGTTTTTTTCTAGAATGTTTACAATTTGCTTTAATTTTATACACAACAATTCATTTTTTCTATTCAACACTGTATCTGTTGCTAGTTCATATAATTTTGAAAAGCACTTGTACACAGGCTAGTGTTACCATTCCTTTTGGTTAGGTACATAATTTCCTTACCTATATACTATAATTTACTTACTATATTTTGATCATATTTTTTTTAGCCCCGTGTGATATAGTTTATTTCAACGATAGATTTTTTTCCCCCCGTTGTTACTCAGAACCTGAGAAGGTTTTAAACAATATCAACCTGCCATACTACGCCTGAATCAAAATGGCGGAGGATCAAAAACCTCTATATGTGTATGTCCACTTTTTATAGAAGAATGGCTCAACAAATAAAGACCAATCTTCCTATGTTGTAATTTATAGTTATCAAAATGTTTTCAGCAAAACTGCAGTCATGAAACTGAACAGGGATGTACTATTTTTTTATTTAAAGTTCATTTTCTTTTTTGTATCAAAAAATCATGTCAGCAGGCCCAGTATGAGTTGGAGCTTTGTAAAAATATTTACAATCTCATTATGTCTAGCTTAGCTGGTAATCGCGAGAACATTAGAATACGTCAGGGAGACTAGCTAAGACATCCAAAACTTTAAATCATTGTAAGCTTAGAATCTTGTAATTTTTCACTATCGTTACTTATCGTGCAGAACTCATCGGGTCATAATGTTCAGCAAACATATGATTATATAAAATATTCTATATTACCCGTAGTGTCCAGTTGTACCTGAAGTTGTAGTGCCAGTATTTTTAAATTAATTAAAACCAAAATTTTAATTAACATTTTTTTTTTTTAACACGAGTTGCTGTGGCAAAAATTTAGCACATCCAAAGAGGGTCAATTCAATTTTTTTGTAAGTACGAAGTTCTTCTGGGATCTTTCCTCTAAAATAGTTTGCTTATAGAACGTCGTTTGAGTAATTGGTTTGATCTTCAATTCAAAGGCTGGCTGTAATTTCGGATGATAAGGGGCCAACTATTAAAATTTCTGACGTTATAAATTTTGTGTTGTACCTCTTTTATTATGCGATATGCGACGGCCGTGCGCGTTGGGCGTGTGTTCCAGATAGGTTCGGAATGTTATGAGTTCGATTCCCATCTGGGGCAGTTAATATTTGTTTCTGGGCGGTCTCGAGAAATGAATCTTGACACTCCCACCTTGGTTAGTTCGTGGCGGTAACTTCAAAGTGATCAGTGGTTGACAAAAAGGACAAAAGGCCCACTTACCGGACTAGTTCCTCCCACCAGTTACCAATACATAAGTGCGTATTATTTCTGTTGGAGAGAATTTTATTTTCAGCCAACTTCTGAACCAATTATCATAAGGGACGTACCGTTTGAAAGATATATTTACTCGAAGTCAGGGCTGGATTTGCCCGTTCTGGACGTTAAAAAAAAATTATTTAAGCTTCTGATTAAAAAATAAATAAAATAATAAAGGCCTAACGAGCCCGAAGGTTCAATGCCGATACCACCAAACGCTCTCTGCATACATCCCTCCAGTGATGCCCCTCCAAACTCAATTCCATCAAATCTGTTTTAACGCAATCATCCCATCTACGTTTCGGTCTACCCCTCGGACGTTTACCCGTTGGTTCAGTGTTTATTAACATTTTAGGGATCCACTCGTTACTAATCCCTACAACCTTACATGCGCCGCAATGCTATAACTTGAACTATATTTACCGGGTGTAGGTCCCTTAATTCAGCGTTATGTAATCTTCTAAATTCTCCCGTTAATTCATCCTTTTTGGTCCGAATATTTTGCGTAATACTTTATTTTCGAAAACCTTAAGGCGCTGTTCGTCCCTTAGTGTAAGAGGCCACGTCTCACATCCATAAAGAACTGTGGGAAGGATAATAGTTTTGTAAATCCTAATTTTTAAGTTCTTCGATAGAAGGCGCGAGGTAAGCAGTTTCGAAATTGAAAAATAACAAGCATTTCCCGCCTTCAACTTCGGTTTTATTTCCACATCAATTTCCTTTTTTCTAGTTACCGTAGAACCTAAATACTTAAATCTACCTGTTCGAACGTATTTCCTCCTATATCTATATCACCGATATTGCTTGCGTGTCTACTGCTTAAACATGGTTAGCTTCTGATTAGTTAAGAAAAATCACTAATTTTTGTCCATTAAGGTTTATCTGGAATCATCTAAAATTGTTCTAGAGAGGTACAGTTATCAGATCTAAGTCCGAACAATGCAAATTAATACACGGGAACTTCAAACTGAAAATAGCTTACCACCTTTCCCAAACCAACTATTTACTTTGATCCAAGCCGCCCACCTCCTCGCCCCCTCTCTATCAGGAACCCTTACACCTCGTCAATTAACATTCCTTTTACTTATTTATATAAGTATGAAATAACAATTATTTTTATTGTTTTTTTTTTTCATGGTTCGAACACTTTTTTAATGTTAATAGATGAGTAAAATTATTATCAAAATAGTTTTATAAACTGCCTACTGTTTATACTTGAAAGAAATTTCAATATTTAATTTTAATGAGTAAAAACGTATAATCTATAAATGTATTAAATGATCCATAGCTCTGGAATGGATTAAACTTACTTATTTTTTATCATATCTGTTGTGTCTAGAGACATACAGAAAGGGTTGGTCTAGTGAATAAAATAACAAGAAAAACTATGTAAATACAAAATAAGAAAAACAAACAAAAAATAGTGATTTAGTAGGAAAAGAAAAAAAAATACAAGCAAAGCTACAACAAACTACAAAGAAAAATACAACTTGGTCTTAATTTCAAATATACAAAGGTAATGAAACTACTTAAAATACGTTCTAGTGATTTAGGTAGAAATACAAAAAAATAAACTTTCCATAAATTACTGATAATTATTAAACATTATTAAACTGATGGTTAGTTACTAATGCATCAAAAACATAAATAATAAATAGACTTCGAAATAACCACAAAAGTTAGCAGTCAATGAGGCTATCACTTGAATTGTTTCCATGCTTCAAGCATTTCAGAAAAAAATACGAAAACATCAGTTACTTTATTTTGATGACCTGGCTTCGAAAAACTAAATACATTTAAAAATTGCTGCGTCACTTCGTTAAATGATAATATTTATTTGTGATTTGAAAGCTAGGTAAACCAAAATGCTATGAACTAAATCATTTTTATTTATCAGGTTTATTCAAAGTACAGGAGTGACTATAATCAAATTGACATTTATTTCTATCCAGGTAAATGCCAAAGTTTTCCCGTTAGCTAGTCCTACATGGGCTATTATTAATGCGATTACTGAGGCTGTGATAAAATTCACAAGGAAAAGAGAAACTACAAACATTTCTATAAACAATGTATTATACCGACTATCTAATTTATGATATGGTGTTGACCTATATATATATATATATATATACACACCCAAGATTCAAAAGTTTTATTTTATGGTAATTTTTATTATTTTATTACTATATAAAGTTATTAATTTTTATACGCTATATGATCAAAACTTTCTTCCTAATGATTTTATCGTGGACAGTTCATGCCCTCATTCCTTCCTATCGAATAGTTTGAATCCTCCCTTCAGTGGACATCAAGAATTCTTGGGTCTCGTGGTGCCCATACTTTAAATCCGACCCTGCTTAGAGTGTACAAAGTATATAAAGTTGTTGAAAACATTACCAGTATTAAAAAAAAAAAAGTTGAATATACGAAAAGTTTTTGCCGTTCAGAAAAATTGATTGATTGTCATTTATCATTTATTACGTTCCTTGAAAATGTGAGTAATGAAACCGAACAGCTTTGAATAGTTTTTTTATTCTGTTAGCTCGAATGTTTTCTCCATATGTGTTTTTATATAACACTAGAGGTTAATAAACAAATATTTTTTTGGTGATAAAAAATTGCTGTTTGATAAAAACTGAAGATGTTTTTGTCGTATTTTATAGCGATTGTTTTTCTACATCAATTTCGGATGTTATTCAATTAATTGGTAAAGTACTCATCATGTGTATGAAACACGTATGTATTATTCAGTTTTAATGCGTTGAAATCCTGTGGACTGGACTAGTGATAAAATTATAAAAGATATACAATACTTTAAGTTCTATAATACTAGGTACCTATTACTTTTATTTCTTAGCCTTATGACGTACTCTTGTTTACTTTTTATAAATGACGGAAAACCCCGTTTAACGACAATGAGTGCGACCTTGTTGCGGATTGTGGAACAAGCTGTCTGAACCAGTTTGTTGCAACATGGCGTAATCTCTAGCAAGGCAACTAAATAACTCGTTTTTTTTCTTTAATTTTTCCTTAAGCTTATCTAGTTCAGTTTCGAAAAAGTTTTCTAATATTGTTATCTAGTATGAAAGAAAATATAACATTGGCAGAATTATTCTTGTTATTACGCCTAACACAAGATTTTAAACTATTATTTCTTTTACTTACAAATAATTAGAGCAACAATTTAAAAAGAGCGAAAATTGGAATTTTGTTATTATTGGAAGATTCCAAACAGATACGATAGTCTCTCAAAAATCTTTAAAGGTTTGAAAAAAATTAGTACTGCCATAAGGTCTTTCCATGATAAATTGTTTTAGATGAAACTTGGCACGGCTCTATTACTATTCTCATTTTATTATTATTATTATTATTATTATTGGCGTGACAGACCGTGGAGGTCCAAGGCCTCGCGCAATGTTCTTAGGAAATACATCGCGCGAGTTAACGAACGCTATATTATTTAACAGCTATTATTATAAATAGACTATCATTATAAACTATATAGTATAAACTATAGACATCTGGCACATTTCGACAGACACTGACCATAGAGGAAGTGACCTTTCTTTAGTATTCTATACCAATGTAAAAGAAAAAGCAAGGGTTGACACAAGCAGCAGGTACAAGCTGCCATCTCACAATGGACTTGCATCAGTCTAACTATTTTATGGTTAACACATGTAAGTCAGTTCTCACGAGTCCTTGGGTCATTCCAATTTCTTGGAAGGAGGGCCACCCTGTTCAATTCACGCCTTCCCCTCCCCCCTTCCAGATATTTCCTAAATTATCTGATTGGTCCAAACCCCTTCTCCTATTTCATTATTCTTCCTATCCCCTCTTCTCCAGAGTACATATATATTTTCCAGCTCTGACTAGCCACGGCAGGTAGATATTTGTAATCATTAAACTATTTAGTTCTTTTAAATATATTAGAATAAAGTCATTTTAGTCTTCACTGATTTTTGTGTAAGTTATCTCGCGTTTCATGACGTGGTTTTCATAGGGTGGGTTCGTCACTCTCACGCCTATTTTTGGGAGTGCCACCCATTGGCTAACGGGCCTCACAAATGCCCGGGGGGAGGCTGTGAGTAAGTATTGTATAATTATATGCTTGAAAAAATCTCGGTTGGGCCGAGGACTCGAACTCGCTACCTTTGGGTTGGCAGCCGCGTGTTACCACGCTGCTACCGTCCCCCCTACTACTCACATATTACCTACAAAAAATTTGTTGTCTTATTATAAATAGTTTGGGTTAAATGAATGTTTTATTTTTATTAATGCGGTGCCTTTGAAAGCTTTGAGCTATTTTTTAAGTACTAATAAATAAATAGGCTATTAGCTAAATAGAAAATATGGCCTAACATTCAAAAGATGATGGTACTTACGTTAAACAAAATACATTTGTTTGAAATGTGATACCTCACAAGGAAGAAAAAGTAACAATTTGATTTTTTAATAGTAAAAAAAAAGAAAGAAATCAATGATTGCATTCTTCGTCCCAATCGTTTTATTGATTTCCTACCTGTTTATTTTCTTGTGGATTGGAGAACTCTCTCAGGATGTCTTTAGATTGATGCAATGATTTTTTTTTTTTTTTTAAGTATTACATACAGTTTTCCAGACTTAAAGAGCCACAGAGCCTAAGCGAAGATATTTTGTTTAAAATATACATTTAATATTGTGAGATGTTGGCCTTTTAGATATATTTTAATACATTTTCCACTTCAACCAATCATTCAAGAAAGAATTCTTCAATGATTCAATGACAAAATGAATTTTTTTTTCGGACTTGCGAGATATCACAGCTGAAGCGAAGATATTTAGTTTTATGTAAGTACTTATCATATTTTGAATTTTTAAAAATATTGTCCAATCATGGAAAATTACTTACTATATGCAAAAGCTATCTGAATACAACACATATCTAAGTTTATAGTAACTCATTGTTATTTCATAAATTAATAGGGATCAATAATAATCCGGTACTAATTAAAGTTAATTTTTAATAGGAAAATACAATAATAAATAATCATTATAATATATACATAAATAAATTTCAAATGGATGATTCCCTTTTTCAAGTAGTGGTCAATTAACAAATAACAAACTTTTTTTATGAGAGATCTTTACGTGTTTTGTGAAGTTTCACTTATAATGCGTTTTTCCTTAAAGAACATGACGGTTTATTAAATTTCTCTGAAAACATATTTGATTGTTTTGAGTTTTCAGTGGTTTTATTAAGAGCATTCTTCGCTTGTAAAGCCTTCGGATAGGGCTAAATTGATAAAACAAAAACAAAAAAATAATTGAACTAAAACTATAAATGGAAGGGGGGGGGGAGGTGGAAATGTTCGCAGATATTATCAGAACAGTAATAGAATCAATTATTTAATTTTTTGATATGATTTTCAGCAAGTGATAATGGTTCACAAAGGCCTGATGCAGACTGCTTGGTCACTGATCACGAGATTAGTTGCTTTGTTTTGAGCCATCCAATGATTAACTAGTTCTAGAGCAGTAGTTTCCAACGGGAGCTCCGCGAAATAATTTAGGAATGGTCGATTTCACGTCGACTATACTGTTACGACGAATCTACATGTTGGTGAAGCCGTGGAGTACTCAGGAATGCGCGAGCATGTGGATGGGTGGCTTGGCTTGGTTGGTACGAGTTGGCCTAAGCTGTTTGCCGATCGGTCGAGAGTCGGTTTTTGGAGACAGATCAAAGGGGGTTCGTGAGAGCGCTCGTGTAGCATCTCCACCATTGTTCTTTGTCTAGTTGCAACTGAGAACTGTTAGGAGGTTAAAGGTGTTTGTTGTTACTAGTCATAATAAGTTTTATATTTAATCTAATTTATTTATAATTAATTTCATTTTATCTGCCTTCATTTTCTTTTTTTTGAATAAAAATAATATAATCCCAGTGCAATGCCTGCCTCTCTGGAAAACACTGACATGTGGATGGTTGCCGAATCGTGGCGAGCGGCCAACATGTAGATCCGCCTTTAAATCTTACCATCTCGGATTTTCATCAAATTTTACATAAGCGTTGTTGTGTAGGTATTCTAACCTTTCTTAGTTTTCGTTGAAAAGATGAATCGCTTTATTTATGATAATGTAGGGATCCACCATTTATCAACTTCTACCAAAAGGATTCCTTCATTGCCCTTCTACTACTTAAAGGGTCACACCACCGTAAAACGGTTTGGAATGTTCTAGAGTAAGTGGCTGCTCAACTGCAGAGTCGCTAACTGCAAACGCCCTAATGTTCAGCCCATCAAACAGTATTAGAAATGAGTAAAATAATTAGAATTATTACAAAATATTTATTTTTGGTCATGCAAGTTTTCCTATGAATTTATAATAACAGTTCGTACCATACTCTGTTGTTTGTATCCCCTACTTCCAAACCAAATTCCTCTCCTTTCTTGTAATTTGGGTATATATTTTACACAGATGTCCTCTTTTTCTGCTTGTGACTGCTCCTCTGATCATCATTAGTTTTGAACCTTATTTAAATCAATATATCAAATCATCATAAAATACTGATGTTTAAGATTTATGTATAAATATTAAAGTATATGTAAATGATTTAATATAAATAATATAATAAGTGATAAAGGTTATAATATAAACTTGACATTATTCAGGAGGGTTATGAATTATATTATGTAGGAATCGTCCTATAACAACAGTATTGAATCATATTCACTCATAATCAATCTTGTTATAAATTTACAAAAAATATATAGACTAACTAACAGTCCAAATTATCGACTCCATAAATCGAAAGGAAGTACTATCTTTATATTTTATAATTTTCCTTTCATGTTCAGGAAATTCAAAAATTAAATTTTGGTAAAGGTATAACCCCCGCTTCTTTCTAACCCTCTTCAAAGTTTGAAACTTATTGAAGAATATTAAGCTTGAGTTATAAGCAGGGATGGCTTGGAACTGCCGGAAGGTTCTCATTCGACGTTGTAATTGCTCCTGTACTAGTGCGTCATAGTATCACTCATCATTTATCTGATTTTATTGGTCGAGAAGGCGCTCAAGATTGTATGCTCAACAGATGTTATTAGAGAAACACATGTCTTACGTTTTCGGTGAGAAACACACAATTATTTTTCGAGAAAAAATTGCATATCATATTTCTATCTCTGTAATTTTAGAACATATCAATGGCTTATTCACTGTAGTGCATAACATATAAGTAGAAAGGCATAACCTTTAATTGCATTGTTCGTAAATCTAGTGGAAATGTACTTAGCGCCACTGAAAAGTAAGCTATCGAAATAAACAGCATTTTTTAAGCATCTCGTGTTTTAATTGGGATGCTGAATCCGAATTTTCGTTCGGGGGTTTTGCATTGAAAATAGAAAATAAAACATCTAACTGTTGTACATTTTTTTTTCAATTTTTATCTTCAAACTAGAATTTTTTTTTCTGAGATAAATATTCAATATAAAATTTATTTATTTATATGACATCAATGAGCGTTGAGATTTGTTACCAAATCCAATACGGTCAAAATTCAGATCGCGTTTCATTTAGTTAACTTGTTAAATTTAACTCCTAAAACATAAAAGTAAAATTTATACAAATAAGTAGAAAAGAAAATAATCAAGAAAAAGAAAAAAAATACTTTACTAAAGTCTACGCCGAGTTCTTGTTAAAAAAAAAATCTAATTATATAAATCATTTGTTTACCTTCTCCTTTTTGAAATGTAGCTTCTTCAGGTTTTCCTCGTAGTTCTTCTCTTTCTTTCCTATATTTCCTGCATCTGAATATCTTTTGGCGTGGGTCTTATGGAACTTTGCATTATTTAAAATGTATGTCTCTTTTATTTGTCTCTCTCACGAGGCTGGTTAAAATTAAAAGCTGACTTAAGGACATTTTTTTTTATTTTTGTAGTTGAGTTTTGGTTGAAAATATAGCGTTATTTGCGAGTCAGCTGTAAATGACTCCTAAAGTATACTGTAATATTCCTCTAAAGATATAAGCAGGTATACTACAATCTTAATGATCAATCTTAAGAAGCATTCAACTAGCGACAAAAGATGGAAGCGTTGCCCTTCACATCCACTACATCGGGCAGCCCATCAAGTAACGGCTAATAATAAACACAGTGTTCCTCCTAAGGACAACCCTTTAGCGGAGGGAGATAAACCCTTGACTGCGCTCCTTGAGATACTGCCGCCTAAGTGGGCTCTTCGCCCTATCGCTAATTTTATTCTCATCAGCCGGCCGTCATCAAGTGTTGCAATATCTCTAAAAGTTTGGAATGAGGAACATTGGACTAGTTTCATAAGTAATGACAATAACAAATGTTGATCTTAATAATTATGGATAAGTAGAGAAAATTAAAATGACAACTCTGGCTAGTATTAGGAATGAAGCAGATTATTCCATTTTTCATGGAGAGGATAGTTGTAAAATTTTGCTGTTTTAAGTATTATTTGTAGAGGGTGCGGGTAGCCGTGGGGTAAGGCCTGTGGCTACTAACTCCAACGAGCTCTGTAGCCAGTTCTGACTCTGTAGCCGTGAGTCAACTCTTGTGGGTTCTGGAGCCCTCCTGGGCCCTACCCAGCCTCCTAAATTGGGTACCCTTAATTGGGTAAAAATCTGGCGGTCGAGCATGATTCTGACCAAATCACCTCCTTGCACAACCGTTGGTCTAGTAACAGCACTCCCTTACAAAGTACAGAACCCCTGACCCTTCATGGGTTGTAGCGGTATTGTTATTGATTCTATCAAATCAAAATTAATTTTTAATAATTTTCCCGGCATGGTATAATCATAGATTCAATGAATCTTTCCTTAATATGAAATGAAAGTTAGAGTACTTGAAGTGGTTACAATTGGGGGAAAAAATGTCAATTTTATTTTTACATAATTTTTATTCTAGGTTATTTCCTGGATTGGACAGAGGAGGTCCAATGCTTGATGCCATTGTAACTGTGTGCCAAGACGTTACCTTAGCAACCTCGAGTTCTATTTCGGGCTGGGTAGGTTGATTTTTATTTCATGCCTACTGTATGAAAACTCGACCTTCCTCCGCTACGGGTAGATTATAAATAAAAAAAATCATACTCATCTGAGCATGAACATAAAGGGAATTTGAATGCGAAATGAGTACCATGTGCATTTCATAATCAATGGAATACAGGACAATTAGAACTTTATTCCCTGCTCTTTTCACTACAACCTCTTCCCGTTTTTTATTGATTACTAAATTTTGTAAAAATTTGAGTGCTACCATTGGGTAGTTCCTCTACATGCCTATCGCTCCATCTTGATCTTAAATCAAATTTACTAGATGTATTTTTATGTAAATACAGTTGTAAACAGCAATAAATAAATAAACAAAATTTTTAAAATATATTGCATGTTCCCTACCTCTGCGGTTACATATGCCAAACTAACAATCCTTCCCACATCTACATTTTCCTCCAATTCAAATCCTCTGTCTACTTCCATGTAACAAAATTTCACCATTCTGACCTCTGTATCCCTTTCCACCGATCTAATACATTTGAAAATTCTTTTTTATGCTGCTCCACTTCCCTCTGGAATTCCCTCCCTATTCCGACACGCATCTTTCCTATCTTCATTTAAATCCCTCCTTTTCTAATACCTTCTCACACCACGAGCCGACATGCTCCAATCGTAACACCTTAATTTAAGAATGCAATTAGAATAAGAAATGAATATTTTTTTAAAAATATATTATATAAATAAATGCTCCACGGTGTGTATATTGAAAAACGTGCTATGTACATAACTGTATTCATGGTCTATGTACATACGTGGATAAATGTATTATGTATGTTGGTGTATACATGATTGGGGGTACTTATGAATAAATCGACAATTTTATTTTCTTATTATTCTTATTTTCAGTTTAGTATAAAAATTTATTTTGTTTTGTTTACTGATATTTTATATTTTATAGACATGTATAAATTAATTTATTTTTATTTTCTATTTTCTGTTTAGATGTGCTTTTTTTCAATTCTACATTACTCTTATTCTAATTCTAAAAGGGATTTTTTTTTTCTCCTCAAGCCCTATGCTCTTTTACTGCGGTAGTGAAAGGGCCTGAATAAATTCATTATATATTTCTATATATCCTCAATACCATATAGTATCATGTTTATACTATCAAAAGTACATCGTAACTTCATATTTTAAAATAATGCGAAAAAATTGTTACTTTTAATCTTTACTCTCCCCAGAAAAATCCTATTTCTGGTAAGAAAATGGTTTTCTTCAAATCTAGTTTACCTATCAGCTTGAAATTTTCTCCTAATCCATGTTAGCTGGCAACACCGTAGAGCTACTGAGTGGTGAGACTTTCAGACAATTCAGTAGTTCATAATTTTTTAGTTAGATAGCAGCACGATTCGGAAATAAAACTGTTAAATTCAATGAGTAACCCGGCTCAATTTTTTTTAATCAATAAATTGCTTATATACATATTATAGCATAAATAAATTTTATGTAACATTTCACATAAATGGCTTCAAACCTACACACATTTTTAAAAAGTGACCTTTATTAATTTTATTAAAGGTAAGAAGAATATTAAATAATCGATTTTCCTTGATTAACACCTAATTCTATTCATATTATTCTCTTCATGTATCTTTTTTTGATTATTATTTTATTTTATGTTTCTTTTTAAGTTTCAACTAAAAATACAGTAATTGTTATTTTAAAATTGTAAGTACGATTGAAGGGGTGAGTGGATGAAAGGGATATGTAACATTTTTTTGAATCTTTAGTGTGGATGGAGGTAGGTGCTTATCTAGCTATTGTGAGGTACTCTAACCTCAAAATCTAATTAGTAACTGAGATACCTGGATATAGAAGGGGCTATGTACATTTCAAAACATAACAAGCTCCCACAAAAAAAAATGTAATCTTGTTTTTTAAAATGTAATATTTGTAACATAATCTCTTCATCCACTTAATATTATTTTTAGTATCTTAGGAATATTTATTCGGTCTTAATGGGATTGATTTTTATTTTTTCAATTTTTTATATTTGAAATATCATATTATATTTTGACCGCAACCCCCAAACCATCTCCTCGTATAAGTCATCCACGGTCAACTATCTCTCATGATTATTACCATTATAGTTGTACATTAACATTTAAATAATTAAATATTTAAACTTAATTAATTGAATTAAATTAAACTTTTAAATAGTGGATTAAGAAACAAGCGGAGCAGCTGGTTTACGACCACACCACTTGACCAAATAATTAATTTATGTTACTCTCTCGATGCATAATTTAATGTTCTTCAATTTGATTTTTGTTATGACTTTTTCAATAAGATCTATCGTTTAGGAATTATAGCTGAACAACTGTATAAAGGACTATTCGAATAAAAATTGTTTTGTAACTTCATTAAACTACTTAGCTAATTAGTATCTGTTTTAAGACCGGCAGAAATGCATTTCCAAGTAAAGTTTAGATTTATACGTAGTACTACATCCCAGTTTTGGCAAAATTTTAAACTAAATATCGTTTTATGGTTTATGATCTACTACTTAACACAATTAATATGTTATGGTAATCATGCTGTTTAATTTGTTCTACGATGACTTTTGCGTTAGGATGTACCGTTTAGGAGTTTAAAAAAAAGGCTTAACTCGTTACTTTGTTTATTACTATATGCTATATATTACTTAAAAAAATCTAAATTGCACCATTATTAGCTAAGATGCAGTAATTAAACTTGTTTTTGTCACATTTTTCGAAGTATCTTTTGAGATATGAACGTATTACCCCCACTATTTAATTGTTCTTTTGTGCGGTTCTCATGCATCCAAAGAAAAATTTGAATCTGTTTTTCAAAAAATTATAAGACATATTTCTATATTGATGTGGCAATCATAATGAGGATTAATTAATAAACTATATTTACATTATTCAATTTTGTACGTAGTTAGGCTATATTGTTCAAATCGTGAACCCGCTTATTGTTCCAAACTTTACCCTTGCACAAGCGACACCAAGATAAGAAGAATATCAAATTAAAATTAAATGCTTTAAATTCGTCACGAATCGAATTAATGTCCACTGATTGAGCTTAAAACTGTATGAAATTATCATTCATAGTTCGTTAGCCAAAGTTTATCAACCATAGACTTGTCTTCTCAGATGCGATTACTTGGTAGCGTTCGTTGAAGCTTTATGGCATCGTCCGAGGTAGAGCAGCATTTTATAAAAATTCTCTAATTAACTAGAATTTTTCTTAATTCCTTCCTTTGCTCCGGTCGAATACCCTTCAATTAGCAACTTTTTTTGTATTTAAATTCCTTATTAAAATTCACTTGTTTCAAATTATGTGCTATTTCAGAAATAAGTTTTAGTTTGGGGATCAGTCACCATGGTATAAAATAGTAAAGCAATAGGTTTTTTTAAAAATTTTTTTTTATATTTGGCGTTCGGACCAAATAACAAGACCATCTTCAGTGGTAATGAAAGTTAAGAAACTGACCATGGAAGTTCAAAACAAATCATAGGTTCTAAATTAAATAAAACAAAAACTCATTGTTTTGATTTTTAATTCGTAATAACTTAGCTTAAAATTAATATATGATCCATAAAATGGACTGTTGATCGCCCTCCACATAAAAAATTGGAAGAAAATGTGAATTAAAATAATAAATAAATGTAAAACTAAATAACTCATTTCATCTGAGTTTTGGACGAAGATTCCCAGCCATTCATCAATAATTATTTTTTTAAATTCTATTATGATGTAGTTTTATTTATTTTTATAGTGATGAGAAGATAGTTGATAGTGGATATGAGAAGGTGGTTGGAGGTGCGGTCAGAGAATAATACAAATAAGTTAAAATAACTTTTTTTTATTAGATCCAACGTTTCGGCCAGAATTTCTAGCTTTCATCAAGGCTAAGATCAAAAAACAAATTGCAAACCAGTGAATAAAGGATATACAGAAACATTAAAGTAAATAATTGTACAGAATGTATA
>NW_027109758.1:974639-984447 GCF_000696795.3 Halyomorpha halys
AATTAATGAAATAAAAATATAAAGTTATATAATGCAAAGAAACAACGAAATATGAATAATTTAATTTAATAATAATAATTTATAAATTAAAGTAATGGAAAGAAAATATATTTAATATGTAATGTTACTTATGTAATATGTAAGTAAAAAAAAGTTAAGTAAGACGAAGAACAAAAAACAAATTTCAACCAGTGAATAAAGGATATATAGAAATAGTACAAGAGCCTAAGAGGAGAAAAAAGGAAGTTATCTCACCCCAATTTTTGATTAATTTAATGAAAACTATGTATAATTAATAGTCAAAATTGATTTGTCTGCGAAGTATAAGTAGGGGGAATAAAAAATGGCGGCTGTTTCAAGGGGATAAAAAAAACTAATTTTTCATTCGGAGCTCTATATATTAAAAAGTAGGAACAACACAAGAAAACCTAAGAGAACGTCATTTATAGAAGAGTAAATTTGCTAAAATATGAGCTCTAATAGAGTAATTTACGTGTAATAGTTTTCAAAATATAGCTTTTTAAAAAGCAACATTTCATAAAAATGTTGTATGGGACGTACTGAAAGATCAGTAGTTAGTGAATTTATTTTGAAAAATTTATATCTCAAAAACCATTTGACGTACAGATGTCTATTAGCACTCAAATTAAAGCTATTTTAATGAGCTATAAAGTAGTTTATGATGTTTATCTTTGTAGGAGTAATAGTTTACATGAAATTTGCTAAAATAAATTGATTTATAGTGTTATAAGAAACATGTAGTATGTAAGTAAAATAAAAGTTAAGTAAGACAAAGAACAAAAAACAAATTACAACCAGTGAATAAAGGATAGATAGAAACATTAAAGTAAATAATTGTACGGAATGAATATAGATAAAAATAAAGTAATGAAAAAAGTGGGAAATAAAACGTATAAATAGGTAATTAAATATGTAATTTGTTGTACATTTATATACAACTTGTAACGTATTGTTTATCTTCGGATAGTTTCGTCATCTCCATTAACGTACTTTTTAATTCATGCCACTAACCTTTACTATCTTGTCTGTCGTCTTCCAATTCAGGTGTCTTAACTTTGTTCTCTTTTTTTCTTATCTTTCTATAACTCCCCTCTCCTTCTCTATTCTTCCTTATCCACGTTATTAGTTTTGTTCTCGATATATATTATTATTGTTATATTTTTTAAGTACTTCTTTGTCTTACTTAACTTAATATTTTAATTCTATATTCTTTTTTTTACTTACATATTACATATATTTTCTTTCCATAACTTTAATTTTTAAATTATTATTATCAAATTAAATTATTCATATTTCGTTGTTTCTTTGCATTATATAACCTTATATTTTTTTCATTAATTATGTTATTTTACTCACATATTTAATTACCTACATATGCGTTTTATTTCCCAATTATTTCATTACTTCATTTTTATCTACATTCATTCCATACAATTATTTACTTTAATCTTAATTTAATTTAATCTATAAATCATTTATTCACTGGTTGTTATCTTGTTTTTTGTTCTTAGCCCTGATGAAGGCTAGAAATTCTGGCCGAAATATTGGCACTAATGAAAAAAGTTTTTTTTAAGGTATTTGTGTTATTCTCTGACCACACCCCAATCTTCTTCTCCTCATTTGTTTTTATATATTCCGTATTGAATTTATTGGGGTAGCTGCACCTTCTTTTGGTTTAAGGGGAAAACCATCTCATTTTTTTCTTTTTAGGTTAACCAATAAATAGTACATTCTACTGTTAAACATGGGTTGTAGTGGTTGATGTTTTTCTTTTTATCAGCAAAAGCCAAATATGAGTTGGCTGTTCCTTGGAGACATTTATTATAGTTATGAAAATTCAATCAAGATCTGTAGCTTCTTGAACTTGATATAAAATAATATTGAGCTAAAGATATGTGAGCTGGACAGACTAATGAAATACGGGACCGCCCAATACTCCGCGGTTGGCTATAATACATGAGGTCAAGAGTTTCGTCATCGCAGCCTCCCTTCTCGCCCACATGCGGTGGTTTCACTTTGTACTCCATCCCTTAGAGTAAATCCGACCTTTAATTGCCGACTGCTAATAAGAGATGCACACAGGGGGCAACTCATCAATTTGGAATGCTATTTTAATTGTTCGGCACTTTCAGTTGATGAGAATTCCGAGCTGTCCTATGACTACTATAAAAAAGTCTAAGTACTGTCTACATAGTCAATATGATTACAGCCAACGCTACGGTTTTGAATTTTATTGGACTACTACACAGTTAGCAGTTTATTGCTGTTTTATTTTCACTGTTATGTTCACAACCCTTTTTTTATACTTAGTTACTTCCACTTACCAGTATATGAAGATACAGTAAATCATCACCATCGCTGCGAATAATAAAGGCGTAGGTCTGAAATGAACATGGATCATTTAATTTTAAAATAGGACTGTAAGTAATTTAAAGTAGACTGTAATCCCCTAAAGCGGGGGGCTGCGTGAATCACACTAGATTTTTTAAAGAGTAACGGCCAATTCCAATTTCGAATTTTGATTTCAGACATCAAACTGTTATTCCTTACACGTTACTAATGAAATGGAAAACGGTCCCTCCTGAAACCTGGTACCTCTTTATTATAAATATATTTGTGAGTGTGTAATTATTTATTGCTCAATATTACCTTCTACTACAGTTTTATGGAATAGGTAATATTCACAAAATTGAGAAACAATTTTCTGTGAAAATTGTTAAAATATTTTTTTTTTTTTTTATATTTATTTATTGCTATTTACAACTCTACATTTAACATTACCTGGTCTCCTGGCCATCTTCTTTTCAGGCGCCTCGGAGGATTGTCAGGAATAGAAGAGGATGCAAGATTAGAAACTAGGGGGTTTGAGTGGTCTTTATGTATAAAATAAATTTTAAAATTTATATATGTATGTATATTTATATATGCTAAGTACCTTTACAAACAATTAAATTAAAGGTTCTCTCTTTTAGAAACATTAGAAATTTTTAATTAATTTATACCTAAATCTGTTCAGTCACAAAATGAATGATAAGTTGTAATTTTCATAAATAAGAGAACTTTTGATTATACTTTTCATTAAGCCAGTGGAAATACACCACATAGATAATTAAAAAATGTCGAACTAAATATAATAATTAAATTTGTATTTAACAATTAGTAAAAATTTACCTAAGGGAAAAAAGTTATTCCATATATTTAATTACTAATTAAACTGAAACATTTTATTAAGTAAGAGGTTTAAGAAAGTGTATACTACTCTATTTACATTAGGAAAACATAAACTTTTTCCTGAGTTTAAGTATTGATATCAGAGAACGTAAACTCAAGTAATATTTCATTTCGTCTGCTAATTTTAGGGGTGGAAAAATACCTATGATATCTTTGTCCAAATAATTAACGTCTTCGATTAGGGTGCCCTTAATAGGAAAATAAAATGAACATTTAAGGGAAATGAAAGGATGAGCTTGTAGTACAAAAGCCCAAGAGGAGAAAAAAGGCAGTTATCACACCCCAATTTTTGATTACTTTAATGAAAACTATATATAATTAATAGTCAAAATTGATGAGTCTGCCAAGTATAGGTAGGAGGAATAAAAAATGGCGGGTGTTTCAAAGCGATAAAAAAAACTAATTTTTCATTCGGAGAGATAGTAGTTTCATGATATTTGCTTAAATAAATTGATTTATAGTTGTTTGGACAATAAGTTTGATTTATGAAAAACTTCATTTCAGAAACCATTGGACGTACAGATCTCTGCCAGCACCCAAATTAAAGCTAGTCAAATTTTCTACAAAATAGTTAATTATGTTTATCTTTGTAGGAGTAGTAGTTTTTATGATATTTAACAAAATAAACTCACAACATGTTAATTTCTAGTTATTCGTATAAAATGTTGGATTTTTGAAAAAATATATCTCTAGATCCATAAGACGCGCATATGTCTGCCAACACTCAAAATAAAGGAAATATAACTTACTATAAAGTAGTTTATGAAACTTATCTTCATAGGGACAGTAGTTTTTATGATATTCACATATGAATATGAATTCGGCAAATGAAAATTTGTCCGAACAACTATAAATCAATTTCTTTTAGCAAATTTCATGAAAACTATTACTCCTATGAAGATAAACATAATAAACTACTTTATTGCTCATTAAACTAGCTTTAATTTGAGTGCTAATAGACATCTGTACGTCAATGGTTTTTGAGATATAAATTTTTCAAAATAAATTCACTATCTACTGATCTTTTAGAAGATTTTAAAGAAATTTTGCTTTTTAAAAAGCTATATCTCGAGAACTATTGGACGTAAATAGCTCTTTTAGGGCTAATATTTCATAAAACGTACTCTTCTTTATTATGTTCTCTTAGATTTTCTAGTGTTGTTGGTGGTTTTTAAGATATAGAGCTCCGAATGAAAAATTAGTTTTTTTTAAGGTTTTTAAACAGCCGCCTGTTTTTATTTTCCCTACCTATACTTGGCAGACTCATTAGTTATGACTATTAATTATACATAGGGTTCATTAAAGTAATCAAAAATTGGGGTTAGATAACTGCCTGTTTTTCTTCCCGGCTCTTGTACTATATAGAACGGGGATATGATCCCACTATCCCGCTATACCTAACACTTTAGAGTATACCTTGTTAATATTTATTTATAAATTACCGATCTATAGTATCACCTATCTATAGTATTACCTTACCGAAAACAATTATGGATCAGCACTAACTTAGATGAATTATGCTGGATTGCTTCTGAACGCTTTCAAAATCAGGAAGGTAAATCTACATACATTTGTCTGATTTTTCCAAAGGGATATCAATGGGAAGGCTTCTCAACATGACGTCAACTATTTTTGTAAAATCAATCTTGCCCTAAAAACGCATTTGTCCGGACTTACTTTAGTCATAGTAATCTTTCTTAAAGAGTTTTAAAAATAGCACGCTGAAATGACCAATGTTTATTTTTCATTAACTAAACCAGTCCATTCATCGGTTCGTTAAGATCCAAAGGCCGAATCATTTTGGATGAGACAGGAGACCGCGTTGGCGAGCTGCCAAACATATCAGGGCGTAAAGATGGAGAGGACATTGGCAGTGCCGCAGAGGGGCCCGAAATAGATCAGTTCACTGTATTCCTAACCCTTTCCGAAAATCTCCGATCTTATTCTTTTTGACGCAACTTACTGCTTCGAGAGAACTATAAAGTCTCACCACGTCTGTTTATAGATTAGTAAGGTCAAGAACATCTAATAAGTAAATTTATTGAGTTCGGCTGCTAAGTAACTGGATTAGTATTTTTAGAATAAATAAATAATTCTATGAATATCCTAACTTAGTGATTTTAGAATTAATCTAGGAATAGTTTAACGTAGTCTTTCTAGACGACGTAGTCTTTTTTTTTTTCACAAAAAGGAATACGGAAACTCATTGGGTAAGACGTCACTAACACCTACGTCCTCTGTCCAATGTCTGCATGATGATTATAACACAAGTTCTGATATTTATTTAGTGGACTGTAAAATGTGACAAAAAATATATTAAACGTTATTGCAATTTATATTGGTGATTGAACTATAAACTATTATATACATTAAACTATTAAACTATGACATACATGGATTACATTTCTTCTTGCTTCTTGTTGTGAGATGATTATTGGATGATGGTACTGTTTCTAAGTTTGCTTGCCCATTCGTCTCTCCGCCTCCCGGAGGGCCAGCAGATCCCTGGTCAGTTCTACTCCATTTGGCTGATGAAGGAATTGAGAAATGAAAAATAAAGTTAAATTGTAAAAGTAAAGATGAGGGATCGTCTAATCGCTTCCGTTTTCAGAGTAATGGCTGTTGGTAACTTGGCCAACAGGGAGCAGCAGTACCTTGTATATGATTGAATTGAATTTGTTCAGGGGGGATGGGCTCCCTGAACATCTAGTACAAGAGCCCAAGAGGATAAAAAAGGCAGTTATCTCACCCCAATTTTTGATTACTTTAATGAAAACTATGTATAATTACTAGTCAAAACTGATGAGTCTGCTAAGTATAGGTAGGGGGAATAAAAAAAGGAGGCTGTTTCAAACCAACAAAAAAAAAAACAATAATTTTTCATTCAGAGCTCTTAAAAAGTACCAACAATACTAGAAAATCTAAGAGAACACTACTTTAAGAAGAGTATATTTGCTAAAATATTAGCCCTAAAAGAGCTATTTACGTCCATTAGTTCTCGAGATATAGCTTTATAAAAAGCAAAATTCCTTAAAAACTTCTGAAAGATCAGTAGTAAGTGAATTTATGTTGAAAAATCTATATCTCAAAAACTATTTGACGTACAGATGTCCATTAACTCTCAAATTAAAGCTAGTTTAATGAGCTATAAAGTAGTTTTATGATGTTTATCTTCATAGGAGTAATAGTTCACATAAAATTTGCTAAAATAAATTGATTTATAGTTGTTCGAACAGATTTTCATTTGCCAAATTTATATTCATATGTGAATATCATAAAAACTACTACCCCTACGAAGATAAGTGTCATAAACTACTTTATAGTAAGTTAAAGTTCCTTTATTTTGCGTATTGGCAGACATGTCCGTCTTATCGATCTAGAGATATATTTTTTTAAAAATCCAACATTTTTTACGAACAATTAGAAATTAACATTTTGTGAGCTTATTTCGTCAGTTATCATAAAAACTACTACTCCTACAAATATAAACATTATTAACTATTTTGTAGTAAATTTAACTAGCTTTAATTTGAGCGCTGGCAGACATCAGTATGTCCGATGATTTCTGAAATGAGGTTTTTCATAAATCAAACTTATTGTCCGAACAACTATAAATCAATTTATTTTAGCAAATATCATGAACACTACTATTCCTACGAAGGTAAAGTTCATAAACTTCTTTATAGTCCATTAAACTAGCTTTGATTTGAGTGCTAATAGACATCTGTACGTTACATAGTTCCTGAGATATAGATTTCTCAAAATAAATTTACTAACCTTTCAGTAGATTTTTAAGGAATTTTGCTTTTTAAAAAGCTATATCTGGAGAACTAATTGACGTAAATAGATCTTTTAGGGCTAATATTTCAGCAAATTTACTCTTCTTTAAATAATGTTCTCTTAGATTTTCTAGTATTGTTGGTACTTTTTAAGATATAGAGCTCCGTATGAAAAGTTAATGATTTTTTTATCGCTTTGAAACAGCCTCCATTTTGTATTTCCCCTATCTATACTTGGCAGACTCATCAGTTTTGACTAGTAATTATACATAGTTTTCATTAAAGTAATCAAAAATTGGGGTGAGATAACTGCCTTTTTTTTCTTCCCGGCTCTTGTAATAATCCTCCTTTGAGTATGAATGGGGTCTACAACGTATTTATTAAGCATGCATAATTCTATAACATGAGTTTCTTGATAACAAAATCCTATTGCAAGGCTGTGATCATGGACAGTACTTTCTTCTTAACATATAGAGAAGCTAGGAAACAACCAATCAATATATAATAATATAGTTTGAGCAAGGCTGAACATCTCTTCGTATCTTGTTTCTGATTAATGAAATACAAAAAAAAACCGTCAACCACATTGGGGTGGAAAATGTCAGCAGATGAGAAAGGAGCACTAATTTTCATTGTGATAGATTTTTTGGTAATAATAAAAAATACCCAGAAATATCAAAATATTAACCTTCCCAAAAATGTTTCCTGGGCTTTTCAACTCGTGGCGGTGTGGCTGATGGTTATTTTTGTTCTCTATATAACAGAAAACGACACGACAAAAATATCAGCCTTGCCCAAATAATGTTCATTTTTCAAATTTTTATTACCCCCTCATAGTGGTCGCTGACGTCTTTCCCACCCTCTCCAAGCTAGCTGACGTTAGTTTCATGAGAATAAAATAATCTATAAAAATATAAGCTCTATTAAACGTGAAAACATTTTCAGCCTTGCTCCAAACATTTGATTATATTACTTTAGTGCTTTAGTTTATTACTTCTATCATGTACTACAGAATGTTGATCCAACTATTGAGCTCAGATGTTTATACTGCTTATTCCATGACCTTCAGAAATGTGTATGTTCTATGGTTATTATAGTAGATACAATACAAACAGGATTAAACATTATAGAAGAAAGTGTGTACGGAACCCGAAACCTTCACTTTTAATATCAATTGATCCTTTCATTTATAAATAATTTAAAGTGAAAATTGAATGTTCTCACAGAAAACTTGGAAACAAGAAAAGATTTGTTCATAAATTTATACCTACTTAAGTGATTTCCATCACTTTCCATTACCTTACATGACTTTATGTTTTTCTTTCATTGTTTATGTCCATTTATTTGTATCGCTACCATCAATGAGGGATGGTTAATTATGTCACATAATGTAATTAAGTTACATTACAGATTTGAAATTTGAAAAATTCTAATATTCTGGTCTTGTCTTTCTATTTTAGTGAAGATAAGGCCTAGCAGTTATTATAAGTTATTTAATTATACATTAATATATAATGAATCCAATCAAGATAAGTTTTGAGAAAATGATAAGAATGTGCAAAATCCATTTCCCAAAGGTAAGTCAATTTTAGGAGAAATACATTATTTGAAGGAGGCACTTTTGTTTATAACCCCCTTGCTTGTCATTTCTGACATATGGGGAGGGAAGAGGGTCATCTGTGAGTAACCAACCTATTCCAATCATATTGGAGGGAAGAGGGGGGCTAAGGAATTAGATTTCCATTTCGTGGGATATCACAAAAATAAATTAGAACCGACGACGCTGTTGTCACGATGCAGTTAAACTTGATGCTGCAACTTCCTAGGACACGCACTCTAACCATTTTGTGGTTTGTAATGTTTCCTCTTGTAATATTTCATATACAGAAAAGTGAAAGTATAAATATCACTACTAAGGCAAAAACAATTCCTTCAATTGTAATAAAAAAAATTAAATTTGAAAATAATTTGATATTGATAGTTGATGGACGATTGATCTCGTGATAGATGATTTTTTAATTTGAAATATTAGTAATATTTTGGGCTTTTTCTCAACAATACTATGCCAAGAATGTTACCATAATTTTAGCGACATGTGAAGAAGAAGAAGTTGTTTATTTTTTTTTCTTAAGTACTGCACTGAGAAGCCTGAAAATGGGGATGTCAAGATTCATTTCTCGGGCCGCCAGCAAAGAAATATTAACTGACCCAAGTGTGATTCGAATCCAAAACCTTCTGAACTAAGCACTCTGGGACCCTCACCGCAGTCCACTCAGCTATCAGGTCTTCACAGTTAAATTTAATTATAAAAAGTTTAAAAAAAAAATTATTTAACAAAAGTGATTTATGAATCACAAAAGTGATTTTTTAAAAATTGTAGTGAATATCTAATTGATGACTTTTGTAACTTTCATTTATTGAATAAAGTTGTAGGCTGCGGTTTTCCAGTAATCACTACACTGATTTTCATCTGCGTTTTTTCTAATTACCTGCCTAATGAGAATGATCATCAGGTGAGAATGAGTATTCATAGAATGCTTACGAAATTGTGGAGTAATTCTAGAAAAGTTATTCTATTGGCAAAAGTAAAAATTTAAATGCAAAATAACAACTTTTTGCATCAGGGGATAGAGTGGGCTCAGGGATCCTCAGGTCGATTCTGTAAATATTGTATATATATTATTTTATCATTATGTTATTTTATTTATTTATTTTTCATACAGATAGTTTGATTATGTTCATCTTGTCTATTCTTTTGTTTGTATATATTTTAAGAG
>NW_027109758.1:984517-996186 GCF_000696795.3 Halyomorpha halys
ATTTTATTTTATTTTTTTTATTTTAGTATGTATGAGATCATCCATCACTATTACCTATTGCCCACAACTGTGTGGTAGATTGTAATATCTATCAATAAATAAATCTATCAATATCAAAAAAAAAAAAAAAAAAAAGATGAAGTCAGTAGGAGTATAGTATCGCCATATTATAAAAAATAATAAACTCTTTTATCATTTTCGTCTATTGTTTCGGTACCAGACGCTATTTCCTAAAATGATGATTATGCCTGCTACAGCTAAACATTCATGCAATTAATCAAAATTCTTGCAGAGACGCGATGCAGCAAAGTAGGACTCGCTACGAGAAGGAGTAAGGGTATTAAGTAAGTAGGAAACCGTGTAAGCTATAAATATTGTAAGCAATTGCTCCTGCTCGTAAAGCCACGTGCTGTGAAGTATTCCAACTCTGGTGTTGAGGGCCGAGCAAGATTAGGATTTAGTGTCCTGCCAAGCCTTCGAAGTCTTCACTTTATTACCCTATAAAAATCTGGAAAAAATACAGAATAAATTGTAATATACAGCTAATACTGTTTTATTTAAAAAACACCTTAAGTATGTTGTATCTCACTAATGAATAGGCATTTTGATCATCTGATCGATATTCTTTAATTGGATAAATAATTTGTTTATTATATTTAATTTAAGTTATTATTTAGAACATTGAAAAATGGCCTTCCATTGGCCCCCTAAGAACCGAAATAATTTTACAATATAAAAGTGCAATCAATTTCTGTTAATTTTTTTTTATGTTCCTATAATTAATATATACGAGGAGAAGATGGTTGGGAATGCGGTCAAAATAAAACACAAATAAGTTTAAGTAACTTATTTAATCGTGCCAACGTTTCGGCCAGAATTTCTAGTTAGGGCTAAGAACAGAACAAGATAACAACCAATGAATACAGAAAATATAAACAGAATCATATAAAGTAAATAATTTTACAGAACAGAATTAATAAAATAAAGTGATGAGAGGAGTGGAAAATAAAATGTATACATAGGTAATTGAATAAGTAGGTAACATAACATAATTAAGGAAATAAAATAAAAATGATGTTATATAATGCAAAGAAATATGAATATATTAGCTTATTAATAATTTAAAAATTAAAATTATAGAGAGAAAAATAAAATTGAGAGAAAGAAAATATATCTAACAAATGAAATATGTAACCATAATATTAGATAAAGAGGCAAATTATAAGTAAAGTTCATCAAAAGAAATAGAAAAAAAAATTTAAAACAATAATAATATATGGTGAACATAACTAATAACGTGGAGTAAGGAAAATTGAGAAGAGAATAGAAAAGAAGGGGGGGGGAGGTAAAATAAATATAGGGGAAAAAAGAGAATAAAACATTTAATAACATTTAAATTTAATTTTTTAATTATTAATAAACTAAGGTAGGTAATAAGGTGTCTTAATTTTCTCTCAAGGTAGTACACAGAAGATACAGCTCTGCCTACGTGGTTTAAATTTAACTCAAAGCAACCCACGTATCTGTAAATGTAAAACTCATTCATTACTTATTATCTACACTTTTAAAGTTTCAGCTATATCTTTCTCAAGAAGTATGGAATGTTATGACACTATATAGCCATTATCTTTTGTTTTAATACATCGTGTTTTTCTTCTTCTTTAATCTCACTAAGGATTCCTTCGAACAAAGTAATGATAGTGTTATTTTATGAATTCCTCTGATACATCTTCACTACGCCTTTTTCTTATTTTCGTTATTATAAAATTGTTATTAACTAAATATAATTTTTTCAATTTCTTGGTATTGATTTATTCAATAAATCAAATGGTATCCTTGTTTAATCTCACACTCTTTATTATATTAATAGTCCAACGTTTCGGCCAATTCGCCCATCTTCAAGGACAATCTGAACATTTAACAGCTTATTATACTTTCATTTGTAACAATTATAATAACATTTTCACTAATAATATAACACACCTTCAATTATAAATTCTCATCTCACATTAAAATTTAAAAATTGTTTTATAAGCTATTTTACCCAGGTCAATAATTATAAGTCAAAATCATCCTATGAAAAAGTCAATTATTAATAAGCTTATGTTTAGTTACCTATTTTTTTCAAAACTTCATTCATTTTTAAAAACTTTTAATTTTCGATTAATCTACACTATCACTATCATATAGACAAACTATTTATAACCTTCCACACACTCAGGTCAGACTTATTATAATTTTAATTCAAATTGCATTTTAGTCTCAATTGGTATTTATTCCAATTATCAAAATTAATTGTTAATAGTAGCAAAAATTTCTCCCAATATTTTTCATAAATTTAGTTTACTTAAAGTCTCTGGATAATGTTGGTTTAAATTTCTTGTATCTGTTTTTAAATTAACTGTATAATTGATGTTCTTTGATATATAAATTGACTCAAGTATTTTTCTTTTGAAAATATTGTTTTCTTTATGTAAAATTATGGTGTTGGTTAATAATTAATATGACTCTATTAATTGACTTTTCCATAGGATACATTAATTTTTGTATTCTTAATGTACACTACACACTACAATCGTGAACTGAAAATACACAACAATTTCCCGACTAATTAATTTATCACTTACCTGAAATAATGACATAGAGGAAAATGTAATCATTAGAGTTTACTCTTTCTTTTTTTCTCTCTCCCTCTTTTAAATATTTACCTCCAATAAGACACTGGCTTAGATACAGCTGTTTTATTTTTGAACCTAGCAGAATGTAAGCTCAGCCGGTGCCTGGTTAGTGTTCCGTCTTGGCTTGGGGTCTCTGTTTGCCGCTCGGTTATTTCAGCACTTCCTGGATAACGTATTTACCGAACTGACCACATCCTCCACTTCGTGGCTAGTCTTGTAAACCAATGGTCGGATGCCAATTGCTCCTTTGAGATAGTTGTGAAGGGCTTCTGCTTTTAGAATATCGTGTCTTCCATTCTGAGTTTTCCCTAAATTCAGCAGTACTGGATGATAGCATTTTTTCTTTAATGCTCAACTAAGGAAAATAAAAATTAACCTCTAAAAGCCCCTATTTCTAACAAACTATGCGACTCTTCTGCGAGGAAATTGCGATTCTCAGAACCTCATGTTTGTAATTTTTTTATTTTGTACAGGATGCCGCTCTCCATTCTTCAAATTCGTACATGAATAATTCGTAGCTCAATATTTTTTGTATGGATCAGGATGGTTGCATTTTCTATTGATGAGTGAACATGAAATTTCCCTTTCGTAGGTTTGTGTTAGTTTGATCTTTATGTGGCGATTTCAGGTTATGCGACAATAATTACATTATAAATAATTTTGTTACAAATATTACATAATACACTTTCATATATTTTAATGTCAAGATTGGCCCTTTTAATTTTTTTTTTTTTTTTTTGTCAACTTTTTTCATTTTTTAATAATCAATTAATTCTGCTGTGTGCATTCTCTAGTATTACTCAAATAAATTTCATTCTCGTGGGAGTAGAAATAATGAATTTCTTAATTAATATGATTTATATTGTAATGTTTAAAAAGTCTCTTAGATCCTGGTTTGTGCGGGCTTTTGACTTCTGGGTCTTATGAAATCGCCGATCGAAAATTGAAAAATGATAAATTATAGAGTTGAAACATTCTTGTAGAACTAAGATCTGTTTGCAAACGGTTCAAATATAGCCTTTGTGGATTTTTCGCTTTTCTGCCGCATTTACTGCATTCAGATATAGTTGTTCACAATATCTATTTTAATTCAGAAAAAACATTATTTCTAAAAATGTATTCTTATTGTCAGGATGTGAATTGCTATTTGATAAATGTTCACTGTGGAACACAATCCTAAAGGAATATATACCTCTCATCAGTTAGTGCATAAATTGGGCTGAAGATATTGACCACAAAATACCATTGTTTCCTGAATCAAGTACCCCTACCAATGCCAGTTAAGGGATTCATTTTTTTTTTAATACTTAACGTCATACTTTGTACACTCCTCGTTTGCTTTGACATAAGCCATGAAGAGTATGACGCAGTTGTTCAAGACCAAACGGTGTTCTCTGAAGCGTGAGATCAGTGGCTTGGATCGTTGAGCTTTTGCTCGAATCGTTTGTGGTCTGTTATCCACTCCCTCGGAACATTTCGTAGTCTTGTCCTTCAATCTATAATTATAACGACTGGATGATAGATAATAGCCAAATATAGTGGATAATTAAATATATTGATAAAAATAACTAATGTGTAAAAGACTATTCTTATTTTTTGATAACATGACCAGTTTAGCAAAGGCTGGACTGAAAGTGGTAAAGAAAGTAAGAAGTTTGTTCTTCAGCCAAACTTTGTTTAGTCATCCAAGCTGTGCAAAAGTTATCTTGCCTCTCGCATGCAAAAGAAAGAATCAAATATTAAAATTTACTAAAACAAATCGGATGGAGTAAATGAAGCATCATCAGATGAATAAAGTTGCAGTGAGGGTAATTTCCCTGTAACAAGTAGTTAGAATACGGCCAATAAACAACTTTTAAATGTATCTATTTATGCATTGAATCTAATTGTTAGGTTAGTCACAAAGTAAAAAAAGAAAATATAAAGGGTATTTACATATTGATACAAGGTTATTATTTGTATTAAGCAGTTAGTAACTGCTTTTGTTAATGAATAGCAGTTACTAAGGTTGAAAAATAACAGATATAAACAAATTCTCATCGTATTTGGAACTTATCAAAGGCTCGAAACATTAAATGTTAAATAAACAACTTTAAACAGAGGCTGGTTACTGTCCTGTTATTCATTTTATACGGCTGAATGTATTGTTTTTTTTTATTTCGGGAGTTTTTCAATATGCTCAATTTGGAAATACTGAAGTTGTTTGGATATAGTTAATACTTTCGATTCGATATTAATTGAATAGTCCAGAATTAAAAGAGAATAGTGGTTTATGAGTTCCAGGTTTAAATTTTGAAAATAAAAATTATTGTAAAAAATCGAGTGTCAATTCATGAATGCTATTAGGTATATTTTTTATGAGATACATTTTAAGCATTTATATTGGGAAAATTGAAATTCCTTCATTATCCGATGTTACTTTTGTTCGATGTTTTACTTAGTAGGCTAAAATATCAGTTATTAAGCTTATTAAAGATAGTGAAAGATTAAACAAAAAACCCAAATATTACAACAAAAAAAATTTCAAAGCGAAAGTAGTGGATTGAATGTGTTTGAATGTATACTAGACTATGTCAACACTATTCTTCAACTTTCCTTAAACTCTAAGTAAGATTGGATGAGCCATTTTTGAAATTTATATATGAAATAAAAATCAAACACCATCCACTATTTTTGCTTTAACATGCGCAAAAGCGTTTTGCCTAAGACGCATATTTCAATATACAGCTCCTTTTGTGTGGACTTTGCTCAATAACAACATTGTAAAACCAAAATAATCTAATTTTCCTTAAGCCTTTAAATGTTGGTAATTATGTACTTACTTATCCAATAATAATGGCGAAGAATCAATACTGACCTTAATACTTCTCAAACGCCCTATAATTAATTTCTGAAATAGCTAACAGTTTACAAATAGCATGATGATAATTACATTTTTGAGTTTTACAATTTTTAATATTATCTTCTGACCAGAAAAGTCCAATTCGTTTTTATCAACTCTAAAAATAAATACACCGCCTGTGAGAATAGCTATTTTTCATAAAATAAAAATTATTCTTAGTTTTGACAGTTATTCAGTCAGTTATGAACATTAGCATTGTTAACACCACACAAGAATAATTGATTAATTAGCAGCGTCTATAATTTGTAACAGCTTCCAATTAATTCCAACCTCACTGAGAGATATAGAATTTAGTAAATACCGATTCTGTTCTGTTTGTTTATATATTGCTGCAGCGAATGGGTAAATAAACGAGGTATTTAATAGCGGTTATTGATGGGAATTTTAAGAGCATTTCCATTTGGCCGCAATGTGAGAGAATGTAATTTCGGAGGCTTAAGATGTATGTTGGGAATTGGGAGGGGGTTGGCGCCGCCAGTCCCATTTCAGGAATTACTCCCTGGCTTAACTTCGTCCTATCGCATTTTACCAACCAAGAGTCTGAAGTCTTATCAATTGTTTCATCTATTAAAAAATTTAAATATGGCTTTGATATATATTGAATATATTCTATTGAAATGTTACATGTATTTTATTTATTATGATAATATCAAACTGTAATAATAGCGGTAAATTAACGTTAGCAATATCATAATAAGGATGGTATAAACAGTTATAAGTAAAATTCTTTCCATTTAAACTATAATATTGGAATTAAGAAATGTATGTTAGTGACCAGGTGCAAATCCTTGGAGTAAGATGGTATTAAGAAACTAAGAGAATAATCATAGACTTCGGCCTCCAAAGATTAGACATAAAATAGAATTACTAAATGTCCGTCACACATCCAAACGTAAATTTAGTTCACTAAAAGGTAGGAGGAGAAAAAGAAACTGAAGTGGGCACAGGTCTTAAAAAATATTGTTCATTCCAAACTCCTAAGCCATTAATTCTTAATCTTTCATCCTTAACAATCTCTGATAATCCTCCGAGGTGTCTAAAAAGAACATGGCCACGGAACCTTATAATTTTTTTTTTTTTTTAATAATTTATTTATTGATATTTACAACTGTATACACATATATACAACAAGTAAATTTGCTGTAGGTGACATAGTAACATGATAAAAACATGTGGAGAATCTACCCACTGATAGAACTCCAATAACATTTCTAGAGAAGAAGATCTCGAGGCCATCTTCTTTTCAGACGCCTAGGAGGATTATTAGGTAATGAAGGAGAAGCCAGGTTAGAAACAAGTGGATTTGGGTGGTTGAGAAGTTTATTATGGAAGGAACGGTATCTGGTTCTGGCCAAATCGGCAACATATGGAATATTGAGGTCCTGATGGATGACTTGATTTGTGACAAAGTAAGGAGCATTAAGGATTTTACGAAGGATTTTGGACTGTAAGGATTGGATTCTGGAGGACCTTCTAATTTAAATTAATGCTTGAAGTACCACGGGTGGTTCCTTCCCAAGATTTTCATGTGTATATGAAACATACAACATATTTACTTATTGCATTTATTATTTGTACAGTTGTAAATCACATTAAATTAAAAAAAAAAAATGTTGACTAATGAAAAATAAGACAATAAAGTCGATACCTTTACATCAAATAGGCGGACACCCACTCCTCGACAACACAATCTCTTCTACAGTCTTCGAGGGACAGACATGTCTCCTTTATGGTTTGTGGAGCAAGATCAAAAAGACTTCATCCCATCTTCCTTTTCTGAGAATCAGAAGACCTCCCGCAGAGACTGGAGTTAAAGACAGCATATAAACATATCAAGTAACCCACTTAATTAGATAACAATTGTGATTCTCTAAGTCATAAATATTTTAAAAGCGCTTGATAATTAAAGAATTAACTGTACCTGTATCGCACAATATAGATTGATTTATACACCAATACGTTTAGAATTTTTAATTATGGCAAATATATAAGTATAGTATAATTGAACATTGGAAAAAATTGATATTCATAAAGATAACTAATGAAATTAGTTAAAATTAAAAGTTGTTTAGGATTAATGTAAAATCATAACATGAAGGAGAGGTCGGAGGGTGCGGTCGAAAAAGTCTATCTTTATTCACATAAAAATTATTATCACTTTTTTATTGAGTTTCATCGTTTTTTACTATGTATGAAATAAAAAATACGGTAAAGTATTGTGATTGTGAAAAAAATCGAACTCGTTAATAAGTTTTAAGGTCCTTGAGTCCAAACAATCTAGTCTCGCAAAATGGTCTCTGTCTCTGTTTGTGAACACAGAGGCACTAGCTTTGCACTGTTTTTCTGCCTTTCCAATATATTCAACCACTCAAAGAATAATTGTGCTGACATTTTTACTTTTTTTTAAGTTAACAAGGGCGTCACAAAATGTTTTGTCACCCAACGAGGGTGCCACACAATGTTTTGTCGACCAACAAGGATGCCGCGACATTTTTTTAGCCCAAGTTTTATTACACAGCTAAAAAAGTTAGGGAAAAGCTACACTAGACAATCGAACCAAAGTAGTGGCAAAGTGGTTAGGGAACTAGTGTGTATGGATATACCAAATATTTTTTATCATGATTTTTAAAACAAATATAGTTTTATTCCATATTGCTTTTGAGGATAAAAATTGTTTGTTAAAATTTATTTTTCATGTATTTATTATTAAGATTAGCTCAAAAACTAAAAGTCGTAAGAAATTGAAATTATATATTTACGGTGACTATATTATGCCTGAGATGTGATAGCAACTTTTTTGATAAAATTGATCGAACGGAAGTGTCACTAATAAAATAGATTTATTATAATATGGTTCGAATGATTTTGATTAAAATTGGTGAAATAATGAGCAATTAAGCGCTCCTTAATAGAAGATAGGTCTTATGCTCATTGAAATAGTTTAACAGGGCTTAAATGCCGGATTTTCAAAATTCTTTCTCTATTGTAATTTTAATTTTGTTTATTAAAAAAAAAATACACTGTTCATATTGTTAGCAATAATAAACAATGCATAAGTACAAAATATTACAGAATTTAATGCATAACTAAAGGAGAAAAAATAATATAGGCAGGTTCAAATCGGGAAAAAAACACTGAGACCGCTGTATCTCTCCCGATTGCAAGCTTATGCTTACGCCTTCGTTATATATTGTTATACTGTTGTATTCTTTGCAGGAATAATTTAATATTCGCTATTTCCACCTGAAGAGCCCTAAATATGTATTTATATAGCAACAAAAAATAAAAATGTCTTGTTAATAATTGTCCCCTTTCTTGTCCTATCAGAACATAGTAGTTGTGTTATGTCCTATATGAGTATAGTTCACCACTCTACTCAAAACTTGGGGACGTAAAAGTACAAGAGCCGGGAAGAAAAAAAGTCAGTTATATCACCCCAATTTTTTATTACTTTAATGAAAGCTATGTATTCTACTAATTACTAGTTAAAGCTGATGAGTCTACCAAGTATAGGTAGGGAGAATACAAAATGGCGGTTGTTTCAAAACCTTAAAAAAACATTAATTTTTCATTCGAAACTCTATATCTTTAAAATTACCAACAACATTAGAAAATCTTAAAGTACATTATTTATAAAGTAGAGTAAATTTTCTGGAATATCAGCCCTAATAGAGCTATTTACGTCCAATATTTCTGGAGTCATAGCCTTCACAAAATGTTAATTTCTAATTGTTTGTATAAAATTCTTGATTTTTGAAAAATATATCTCTAGACCTAAAAGACGCACATTATGTCTGCCAACACTCAAAATAAATGAAATTTAACTTGCTATAAAGTAGTTTATGACTACTAATCTTTATCTTAGTAGTTTTGTTATACTGTTGTATTCTTTGCAGGAATAATTTAATATTCGCTTCAGATATGAATATAAATTTGGCAAACGACAATTTTCCGACCAACTATAAATTAATTTATTTTAGCATTTTTCATGAAAACAACTAATCCTATGTAAATAAACGTCATAAACTACTTTATAGCCCATTAAACTAGCTTTAATTTGAGTGCTGCCCATCAGTTCGTCAAATGGCTTTTGATATATAGATTTTTCAAAATTTATTCATTAACTACTGATCTTTCAGTAGGTTCCGTACAACATTTTTATCAAATGTTGCTTTTTAAAAAAATATAACTCGAGAACTATTGAACATAAATAGCTCTATTAGGGCTTAGATTTTAGCACATTTACTCTTCTTTAAATGATGCTCTCTTAGATTTTCTATTGTTGTTGGTAGTTTTAAATATATAGAGCTCCGAATAAAAAATTAATTATTTTTAACGTTTAGAAACAGCCGCCATTTTTACCCCCCCCCCTACCTAAACTTGGCAGACTCATCAATTTGGACTAGTAATTATACATAGCTTTCAATTAAGTAATCAAAAATTGGTGTGTGATAACTACCTTTTTTCTCCTCTTAGGCTCTTGTACTATACATAGAATGGTGAAAGTGCTGCGCGCACGGAACCAAAGTTTTTAAATAATGTTTGTTGTTATAAGTACGATATTCTTATGTTTTAGGTTACCTTATATTGATACTGCTGTGTTTTTTAGTTGCTATAAGTTTACCATTCCACAATAAGTTAATAAGTTTAATAATTCCGCTATAAGTATATGATACCAAATTTCATTTTTTGGGAGAAAAAAATCCAATCAATATTTTTCGTTTTTAAACTTTTTATTAAGTTCCATATCGTTTAAGTTTACTGCCATATTTATTACATTTTCGGCAACACCTACCTCTTCTGTGACTCAAGTCGGTCTAAATATATCGGCCCTTATTATTCATGCATACGGACCTGGGGGATGGTAAAAGCTCACTTTTGCTTGCCCCATTTTGCCGTCTAACTTTAAAATGGAAGAATTAATTCGAGGTGAGACTTTGAAAAGGAATGAAAATATTCTCTTAAAAACTAGGTCTGTTTCATTCAATTTATTTTAAAAGTAGGTTAGTCGGAAATGGAAACCTTTCTTCATTTCTTTATTAATGTCTCTTCCGCGATCCTTGCCTACATTTGCCCATTAGGTTTATTAACTTTTATGTAGGGCATGACCACTGTGTCAGTGTAACTGGGTTGACTTACCAAAATGACCCACTCAAAAATGTGATTGGGGTCCTACAGTTCCCAAAGTATTCTATCCTATTTGATTATGTCATTAATAGAATACGAAGAAGAAAATTAAATAAGTAATAGAATATGTAGTTATCTCTGTTTCCCTCTACCTTTCATAAATGCCGACACATTCGAAAGTAGTCCGAAAAGTTTCCGATCGCAAGGTGAAGATGACATGAAAGTGAATTTCGTTGTTCATCTGTTGACAGTTACCCTCCAAAGTTTCAGCCATTTTGGACGTGTAGTGTTTATGTAACAGTCGTTTGAATGAGTTGATGTGAGTGCTTTTATGAAAATAGACAAAATCGGGCATCGAGCTGTCATTAAATATTTGTTTTGGAAAGGCAATCCGCTTACGCAAATCAAAGATGAATTGAATTCTGTGTATGGGGACTCTGCACCATCATTTACCACAGTGAAATTTTGGGCTGCTGAATCTAAACGTGGTCGTAAGAGCTTGGGAGATGAACGTTCGGGACGTCCAAAAACTGCAACTAGCGACGAAAACATCGCCAAAGCTCACCAAATGGTGCTAGACGACCGCCGAATTAAAGTAAGAGCGGTAATGAACATGTGAAAAGAACATGTTTGCTAAATTTTTTTTTTTTTAATATTTATTTATTGTTATTTACAACTGTACATTATAATACATTTAGTAAATCTGATCTAAGTTAAATTGGAGTGTTACAAGCGTGAAGAGAAACTACCCATTAGTAGCACTCTTATGACATTTTACATTAGCTGGTCTCGTGGCCATCTTCTTTTCAGGCGCCTCAGAGGATTGTCAGGAATGGAAAAGGATGCAAGATTAGAAACTAGGGGATTTGAGTGGTTAGAGAGTTTATAATGGAAGGAGTGATATCTGGTTCGGGCTAGATCGGTTACATAGGGAACATTAAGGTCTTTATGTATGATTTTAT
>NW_027109758.1:996496-1003368 GCF_000696795.3 Halyomorpha halys
ATGAAACTGTAGGGCAGTCAGTAGGTTTACGACGAAGTGTAAAGGTGATTTGATGGGATTTGTTGGAATTTGCTAAATATTAAATCAAAATTTAGACATGAGAAAGCTACCCGCACGTTGGGTGCCTCGTTTGCTCACACGTTATACCAAAAATGTGTTCAAATAAACATTTCCAACGCATTGTTGGCGCCGATTAATTACTGTATATGAAACTGGGATACACCATTATATGACCGAAACAAAAACACAGTCCAAACAGTGGAATGCAAAAGGGGAACCGACTCCAAAAAATTGTTTTTTCTCGGCTGGGGCAGTGATGGCGACTGTTTACTGGGATAGTCATGGTGTTATTTTAATCGACTATCTTCAAAAAAGAAAATCTATTACAGGAGCGTACTACGCATCATTACTTTACCAGCCGACAGCAGAACTTGCGGAAAAATGAACACATTTGCAGAAAAAGAAAATCCTGTTTCACCAAGACAATGCACCGTCTCACACCTCAGCGGTTGCCATTGTGAAAACCCACGAATTACGGTTTGAACTGCCTGACCATCCGTCTTACTCACCAGATCTAGTCCCAAGCGACTTATTTTTGTTCCCTCATCTCAAAATTACGCTCGGAGGATTGAGATTCGTGAAATGAAGAGGCAATCACCTTCGTGAACCGTTATTTTGCAGAGAAAAACGCTGAGTACTTTTTGGACGGGTTACAGAGATGGTAGTTAGAAGAAAAAAATGTCTTGTATTTTTATTAGGTCGGAAACGTTTTAGACCACCCTCGTATTTATAGGTGTGAATTATACTTGATGAACACCATTCGGCAACATTTTAAAAAATGAAACGGAAATCAATATTTATTTTTAATTCTTATATCAATGATTCATCAAACTCTTAGCCGTTCATCACTATGACACTAAGTGACGAGACCTCTAGAGGAATAACTCCTTCGTTTAGATAGTTTTAGGATGATTCTCAGGAAAAATACAATTTTTATTTATCAGGTAGATATCCTCAAAACTAACATATATGCATTGTAATCATAGTGATCACAGAGCTTTTTATATATAATGAGATACATATAGGATTTATCATAAGTCTTAGCTGTATCGACTACAGCTCTTAGATTACGGAACCCAACTCTTGTATCCAGAATTACAATAAGTTGGAAGAAATTATTCGTTAAGTTAATGGGCTACTAGAGATAGTAATGAAAGTTGATCAATTGATTACTATAAATTAGTAATTATACATGAGGCATAAGAATTTATTATACAAAAAAGTATATCCATCTCGTGGTTGAATGTGAAAAAGCTATCCCTACATCCTGGGTGTAAAGAATAGGGAATTTTAGGCTGTCATTTTATTGCGATAGGTCTGCTGTACTAAAATAATTATTCCTTCATGACCCCAAGCCTAGGAGTCCAGCCAGAATAGCAAGGGGGTAGCTAGATCATTTAATTAACTTCTGTGCCTTAATATTTCAATTATTATACTTTAGTTTAATTACTTCTACTATTACTTCTATCATAATTCCATTTTATTTTTTGACCTAAGGAAGGTTGTAGAATTTTTTTTCATCTGGCTTTTTAAATACCAGTTAAGAGATTTCAAAGTTTGATAGTTGCATGGGTCTGTTGTGGTCCGTAATGGTAAAGTACAACTTTTAGGGACAAATTTTTATTAATCAACCATATTTACTAAATTATCTACTTTAATGTACCAAAAGTGATAAATTATTTTATATAGTCTCACATACTTAGGTTGGTAGGTATCTACTCTATTTAACCTACAAATCTATTGATTTGTAGGTTAAATAGCCATAACCCTTAATCTTTGGTCAAAGGACAGCTTTAATTATTTTTTTCTGGAGACAAATATTGTTGAAAACTTTACTAAACATTTCCTGAGAGCCGTCCTTAAACACATACTACTTATTCATTTAAATCAGATTTCATTTGTAATCGTGTTTTTCTTGAAATCAGAGGCCTCTGAGCTGTAGTGAAGGTCATTTGAGAGAAGTGAGTGCATTCTAATTCCGTTTTCTAAACCTTAGAACACTGTTTTGACGGTTTCCTGTATGTCTAATATATTTAATACTCTCATAAAATTTATATAAATAGTGGATGTTTTAGGGTTAAGTATTCTAATTAAAAATATGATTTAAGGATCTCAAAACAAAAAAAAAACTGTGAATATTTATTCGTTAACAATTTGTTTTGGAGATATTCACGTCTAAAGGTTTTCATGGTTATAAATTAATACGTGTTACAACTACTTTGATGATGAAATGTAAACATTAATATTCATATTAGATGTAGTTCAGTGATAACCCTGAGGTCGGGTATGTTCTCTTTCATTCCAGCATTGGCCAAACGGGACTGAATGTGTTACTCTTTCGCAAGTTCCAGTTATCCTTCATGTAACGAACTAAGGTTATTGACTAGGATTGCGTAGATTTTAGAGATTAGGAGATCTCGCAAAATAATAACACATATGCCGAAGTGCTGTTCGACCACATTTGCAGTGAACTAAAACATCTTAATGCTGAAGGTAATCACTTTTAACAACATTTAATATGTATGTCGATGTTTGTTTACATTTCATTGATAAAGTATTAAAAATTATTAATTCTGGATAAATAAAATTCATAATAACGAAAATCGTTGGATTGAATATCTCCAAAACAAAGCTTAACGGAAATACTTTCATAAGGATTTTTTTTCTTACTCAGTGATTCTTAACTTGTATTTTCAGTGGAGGGTTTCATGGTGTTTTTCAATTTCAGGTGCTTTTTAAATATTGCTCGATTTATCTTAAAGTTTCCTATTTCCTTTGTATACTAATATTTAATATTTAAGCTAATATAATAGTATGTATGTATTGTATTAATTTAATAATGAAGGAGGTTACGAAAAAAAACAAATTTCAATATCACTCAGGTATCTGAAGAATTCTTTTATCCAGTTATGTTACTTTTCTTAATCGAAATTCTATACCCATCATTTTAGGCCACCTACAGCTATTCTAGTTCGACTCACAATTTTTGGATGTATTTTTCTGTATCATCTAGAGAATAAAAACAGAAGTGAATAAGTAACCAACTAATTACTTATTATTAACTATACTCCACTCAGTACAATAGGCACTATAGCATGGCAAGTAACATCATTTTGTTTAAAATAGTTAATTTTTCAAGTTTTCACTGCCATTAGTTCATGACATTTCGTGCCAATATGACACTCATTAATTACATTGAATCTAATTAATTATTTATTGAAACGTGACGTGTTAAATGAAGGATAATTACTTTTGCTCGTAATGAATTACAGCTGGAATAATCCATAAAATTAATAACAGGTTTTGAAATTTAACTCGACTAACATCGCAGTCAGGACATTGTGTTATGGAGTTAGCCGTTACTGGTTTGGACTGACTTTTTGAAGGAACGGCTTTATCGATTTTCAAGTTCGATTGCTAAAACTATTAAGCAATGTTTTGAAATAATTTAAGCTCAAAATACTGAACAAATATTTTATTATATTTGGTAGTTTTTACAAGTACCGAAGACCGGTGATACCTGTACCAGTAGTCGTTAATAGAAACTTGAAGTTACCTAGCTTATATAATGTAGTGAGTGATTTGAAAAACAATTGATTTTAAAGAAATAAGTAGATATTAAATGTTTGAAGGGCTAATTAATTATTACAGATAATTTTGTTAATGATAAGAAATTATAAATATGTACAATGAAATAATAAGATGCTTGTGATATCTAGCATTACAGGAAATTTATTATTACAATAAATTTGATGGTCTTATTATTTTCGACCAATTTTATCTTCTTTTTTTTTTTGTTAGACCCCCTTCCTGGTCATTGCTGCCATACGAGGGGAATTATCTACAAGGTACCACCCTATTCTAATACTATAGTCGGGATCTTCATTTCTTTGGCTCACCACAGAAATAAAAGTCGACCTCCTAGGCCGGATTCGGACCGGCGCCGCTACAGTTCACAAGTTGCTAGGCCCTCTACTCCCTTATCTTCAGACGAACCGAACAATTTTAACTTAATATTTTATTTTAATTACTATTATTACACATTGTGAAATGATAATAGTATACTTATTGTATATTAAAGCCTTGTCATAGATTCCCAATACCATAAAGATTACATACAAAATCGAGCCACATTAACATTAGAACTTTTTTTTATTCACATTATACACATTCTTGTCATAGGTAACTGATGCATTTGCAAAATTTTATTAATGGAAAAACTAAAACATAAAATAAAAATTAATGTAAAAAAAAAAAAACTACGGCAATAGGGTTATTTATTTTTATTTTTTTTACCCACTTCAAGGAATGGAACATTATTGTATATTTCCTAAACGTAGTGGTGGGTTGTTAAAAAAGTTTTCTATAAATAATAAAACTTGGTATAGTAGTCGGGTTCCTCCCACTCAAGGTCTTTTCGAATAAATCCCGTCCTATCGAACTGTCCTTGTCAACTAGCTGAAACCAAGAAGAATCTTGAGATTTTTTCGAGTGTAGTCTAAACCTATTATATCAAATTTCATTATTTAAAGAAACTTCCCTGACAGCCCATCCGTATGATTATGTTTTTTTAATTTCTGTGCACTCATATTTTTTAGTAAGGATTTTATTTTTTTACTATGTTTATATCTTTCTTTTTTCTAATATGCTTTAATGTCCTTTAGCTCAAAATGTTTCTTTTTTTTCTCATTTTAATATAACTTTTATTCCCAATGAAATGAGATCCTAAATTAATAATTATACTAATTGAATATTAAGTGATTTTCTAAAGTTAATTTTTCCTTTTCAGCAAAAAAAAAAGAGTGTAGAAATTTAAAATTTTATCCATAAAAATTGCATCCAAGTTTCAACTAAGAGAAAACCGATAAACGTTTATATATATTTATTATTAACTTTCAATCAAAATTATTGAGGAAACAAATCTTCTTAGGACCACAATGAATCCACATTGTGCAATAATGAGACTACTCAATTATAAACGTTTTTATTAATTTTATTTATAACCATTTTCTTGCATACATTTATGTATTCGAATTTATTGGAACGTCTTGGTTTTTTTATCTTTGGCTATATTCAAAATTTTGTTCCTCACCAGACATCTTATTAAAATCCTTTCGTTTCATAAATATAAATTATATAGAAGTATTAGTAGTCACTTTTTCTTGGGGCTTTACTTCTACAATATATTTGTTAATACAGTACATAAGATCGATTTTTTTATAAAAATACTTTTCTTAAACTTTACGTTACTTTTAAAAACTATACAAACTAAGTTGTTGTTTTAGTCCTATTTTGGGGAAAATTTATTTTTTATATTATATTTTAAAACTAATTTGGAAAAATATTTTAAAATTTTGTTTACCTAATTTTAATCTCCAAAGAGGATAAGCAATAATAACTAACAATAATCAAGTTTTCATAATATAGATTTTTTTGGGTATTAGTAGAAGTATTCGGGTACCCGAAAAATTCCCGTTATTTTAAGAAACACCCTAATCTGAATTTGTATTAATGTTTTGCCTCGCACACGTAGGAGGGATAGAGGCACGATACGAAAATTTTATATCTGCTGGTCATTTCTTGCCCCTTTCTGGTATACAAGAAACAAAATGATACGCCATTAGATTAGTTACAATAATATTAAACTATTAGGTGTAATGACCCAAAAGAAACAACGATGACGACCCAGTTAGCTGAGAGAGCCGAGGAGTGCCGAAGACGGCCGATTGCCTTCGGCGAGCCCCGAGAGCCCAGTCCTATCGACCAGTCTACCAGAAGGCTCAGAGCTCTTTGGTCCTCACAGCCTCTAGGGGAAGTCTTCTCTTCGTCCAGGTCCACCAACAACCGTCACCATTTACTGCTGGCTTAGTTCGTCCGCCAACACGGCGAGGCCATCTTACGTCATGCCAGGAGGCGGTAAAAAAGGTAACATCATGTATATATTTATAATATAGCGACCCCTAGCAGTTCATTTGTATACAGGGGGAGGTTTTGGCTGCGCAACCCCTTCCTTCTTAGCACAGGTACAAGGAGCCGATCTTCATCCCGCCGGCTCCAGCATAATCCCACACATTTTCTATTGTAATACCGAAAACTCTTTTTTAACATAGTTATTTGTGAAGAAAATGATTCCATTATGCTCTATAATTAATTCTTAAATGATAATTTTAATTCTATAATGGATCTATTTTATACTATAATCCCTGATAAACTGATATTAAAAAAAAAAATTGTTAGTAATTAGACTACTATGAACGTAATAAATGACTTTATTGTTGGTATAAGAGCTATTTATAACAACAGTTTACAAAGATACATACCTTCATATTTATCATATACGAAATCATGGTTCTATTATCTTAAGCGATCTGTTTTGTTTATTGTTTATACCAAAGTAATAAAACTTTTTTTTTATTATTAATTAGTAGGTATTTTATTTATGTCATATTAAGAGGCTAGTAATTCAATAAAACTGCCATAAATATACACGATAAAAATAAATAAAATAAAGAAAGTTATAAAAAGGAAAAAAATGCTAATATTACATCTCTTTGATTTCCAACAGTAATACAACTGATCTCTTTCCAAACAACTCTATATGAAGAAATAAATAATTCTACTATCTCCTCTATATAATTATAAAGTCAGAATTACCACAATTATGAAATATTAGTAAGTTATTGTATTAATTTATAATAAGCTAATTATTGAAGATATTATAAAAACAATAAGTTAAGGGACATCTTTAATTTTAAAAGCTTATTAGAGTCTAAACAGTTATTTTGATTATTTGTGAAACTGTATATATATAT
>NW_027109758.1:1003418-1017880 GCF_000696795.3 Halyomorpha halys
TATATATACATACATTGTAATTTACCGACGCCATTTATAGACAATAAAAAAAGTCTACTTTATTTGTAATAGATGGCCTTCTTTTTTTTTTCTTTTTTTTTCCAATTGGAAAAATATTTATTATTGTACTTCGTATTTACATTGCATGTGGACTCCTTCAGAGACCATTATGGCATTTATTATTTTTAAAGAAAGATTGGTGAAAGAAGGATCGTCACTGGCCACTTGTTTGGTACTGATTTTATTCTAATTAATATTTAAATGTTAGTTAATAGTTAAACAATTACACAGTAAGACAGTGCTCGCTTAAAGCTGAAAAGAAGTTGGATGAGGACGTTATTCGTAAGTTACGTCAAGGTTGAGGTAGCCCAGGAGCTCAGCTCCTAAATCAGACACATATAATAATAATAATAATAACATTCTTTATTTATTCTAGGATTGATCCCTTTAGAACAATATACATGCGTCAGATTTAGGCTTTAAATCCTTACAATAAAAAATAAGAATGAAATCATAAAACGTCATAAAATATAATGAATTTGAAAAGATAAAAATTAACAACAATAATTATCAGAATATATAAAATAAGAATAGAACAAATAAAGTAAAACATAAGATGACAAACACTTCTGATAATAAATAATAGAAAAAAAAATTATTATACTAAAATAATAAATGGAAAGGTACTATATTTACAAGAATAAACGAAAATCTGAAACATTAAGTACAGAAGGATTAACTTTGAATATATAAAACTTCAATTGTTATTCTTCCAGAATTGGGTGGACAGAAGGTGGTCGAAGATACGGGATTTGAAGGTTGGAAGGGTATTAGAACTACGAATGAAGGAGGGAATAGAATTCCATAGGTATGAGGAACGGATGAGGAAAGATCTACCAAAGGCTGCGGTTCGATGGGCAGTTACATTTAAGTCTGAATGCCGTGAGCGGGTATTGCGGGAATGCACTGAGGATTTAAATTGAAGGATATCAGAGATGTACGGCGGGCGGCGGTAGATAACTTAGTAGAGGAAATTATTTACGACTGAAGGAGAGGTAAAGCCACTTCAACTCTTCATAAAATCGGGTGACAGAGGCGTCCTTCTGGGGCCCAAAGATGAATCGTACAAAGCAATTAATTAACCGTTTTAATTTTGCTTCCTGGTCCTCAGAGACACCCCCGTAAACCACACAGAAACAATCAGAGTGAGGGAATATTAAGGATGCTTCATTAATATTCCCCCACTTTGATTATTTCTTACTAGGTTTCAAGTAGGCGATGAAGATAATTTAAACGCTTAATGATTAATTAAACAATTAATGAACTATAATTCAACAACTAACTCAATAAGTCGGTCAAGAAATATTTGGTAAATGAGAAACTTATTTATTCCAGGTTCACTTAGCTATAGTTTTCTGGAGATCTAAATCGTATTGCACCACAATGGTTAAAATAAAATAGTAAACATTAAGTCGCTTAGTCAGGTTTTTTGTTGTATGGATTGATTGTTTCAATGGACCTGGATTGAAACTTACGGATTAGTTGGCCGTATTATTCTAAAGAAGTCACGTGTTTGAACGTGGTATCCTGTAAGATACCCTTACCACCCTCATTTACAGTCAATCATAGTCACAAATGACCAGGGCAGGGGTGAATAAAAAATATAATAAGTTATTAATAAATTCTAAACATAACGAAAGTAAGATGATTCTAATCTTCCTGAAAATTTTACAGTATTAATCTATTAATAATATAATATAGAAAATATAAAAATATAGTTAATTTTTAGACTTGTTTTGATGTAAAAAATTGTTTATTAAATCTATTAATTGCGTGAGCGTACCCCTGCTGGGCTTTCTATCTTCATAACAAAATATCCCTTAATAATTATTATTTTCAATGCAAATACTACCGTTATATGGAAATTAATTGGTTAATTGATTGACGAGCCTACTTATTATAGTTAATGGTTTTAGGATTAATATGAACTCACTTTACAACTTTTATTATTATTATTTTTTTTTTTGGAGGGTTTCGAAATCAATCTTAGTCATTGTAAATGAAGTTTCTCTTGTTAGTGAAATCGACTATATAACCTATTCCTCTTCTTCTTCAGCGAACATCACACTGTTGAACTTCTGATGAAAAGAGACTTTTTTAAATAAATGATTCTCATTGAAATACTAATTTAATAAATTCATAAATTACGTGTGGGTATAAAGTACGTCAAAAATCACCTATATAAAATCTTTTTAATGTTAAATTTTCTAGAGAATTCTTCATTGTCAATTGAACGCGAGTAATGAGGACGTTTGTAGCCGAGGGAGTTAAGGTCCACCTTCGCAACCTCACTGTCATAACTGCAACGACCCCGGTTAGAATCCGGCCTTGAGGAGGAGGAAGGTGACTTTCATTTCATGGCGGCATGAAAACTTGACTCTCTCTCACTCTGATAAGAATAAGTTGGTTACCTGTATGTCAGAAATTGGCAATGCACCAGAGAGCCACTGGAGATTACGTACTCGATCAAAGGAAAAATTCACTATAATAATGAAATACCAAAAAAGGATGTCAGCTGAGTCTCGATCCCTTTATATATTTAAAGGTCATATTCTAATAGTATTTATAGATTATGGAGATTAAAGATAAATTTTCAATTTATTCTAATTATCTGTTAAATTGCTAACTTTTATTACTCCACTCAGACATGGATAGCTGTTTATAAAATGCTAAATTATAAAGTCATAAGAAGTAAGAAACAGACAATAAAATAAAGTAATTTTCGAGAGAGAACTCTGTACTCATTCAGAATTTTATTTGCGCATAAAATTCAAAGTATGGTACTTTGCCTCGACATTAGGTTAATGGGCAATAAAAAATTTGTGAACAACAATGTGTCTCTTATATTTAATTCTCCAATCGTTACTTCAATTGATGTAAATTAGATTATTCAACACTTTTATTTTATATATCTATCCACACAACTTTGTAATTGCTTATATTGAAATTGGCTATATAGGATTTAATGAAAAATATTTATGGTCATTGATGTTATAAAAGTAAATAAATAATTGCTTACATTCTTTTTAGTAGTAAAGTAGTTAGGAGACTTGAATCCCTTTAATAAAACAATTTAATTCTCATACTAAAATATGTATGTCTCATTTCAATGCTAGATATTATTTTCTTAAAATTAGAAGTACAAGAAAATCAATCTAAAATAGTAGAACATATAGCTGTCTCACTAATATGTTATCTTGTTTTGGTTATTTCATTGGTTTCATCAAAATTAGAGATAAAGAATTAGAAATTAGAGATAAAGCAGTAGAAATTAAAGATAAAAAATTAAACCAATTATCAAATTAGATATAAAAAATTAAATCAACAATATAGGACAAATTAATATTAATCTACTATTAGTTTTATTTGAGAAATCAATATGACGTAGCAATGTGTAATATGAAACAGGAGATATATTAAACCAGTCGTCAATAATTTACTCCCAAACTAGGTTAAGATACAAGACTATTTTACATTACTCCCACGATTTAATTGAGTTCCAAATCCATTTCAGAGTAAAGTAACATACCAACGGATGATCTCTGGTGCGTAGGATGGAAACGCCTCGGGTGTTTAAGGTATTTCCTCAGTGTGGGGGGATTTATTTCTATTACTACAAACCATTAATCAAAATAACTATGTGGGTCTAATGCATTTTGACTAATATATATCTTACACTTCTAAGCACTAGTACACAGTGAAGGTTTAGATTGCCTGGGTTCTAATTCACAGTATCTCCTCCACGCAAAAGAAAGCCTATATTCTGTTTTGAATTATTTTAGTATTATATAATTCTTAAGGAGCGTGATTCTGACCAAATCACCTCCTTGCACAACCGTTGGTCTAGCAACAGTACTTCTTTACATAGTACTGAACCCCTGACTCTTCATGGGTTGTAGCAGTACAGATATAAATTTTAAATAATTCCTAGTAAAAATACACCTTACTTATGATTCCTTAAAATTAGTAACAGCTGAAAGACCTAAGATATGTGATGGTTGAAGATCACTCCTAAATCCTTTTAATTCATTCCTATACATTTTTCGTGCCTCCCTTAAACAAAATCAATGTAATACATACATACATATAACAGGGAAATGACAAATGCATACCTTCATTCCTAAACATCAACTGCTATTCATTAAATAAATCAAAAGCTTGACTTTACATTATGTGCATAGAAAACAAGTCATTACCATAAAAATTCAATTTCCAATTATGCGACCAAACTTTAAGCTTACCAAATTTCTTAAAAATAGCTTTAAAATTTATTGATTTTGTGGTGGCAAGATTATTAACGTCAGAGGCAATAGTCGACGTTAGCAAAGAGACTGTTTGAAATGGGTTTGCCACTGTCGAAATCATTATTAACATTTATATTTCTATTAAATCTATTTTTATTTATAATTCATTTAATATTTCATTATTTTACATTTGTTTTAGTGGCAAAGCCATCTGAAACCTCTCACGCTATGATCAATTACTAACAATTAATAATGAAGAACTAGGTGTGTTTTCTCGTTGTCTAAAAAAAAATGAATATTTCTGTAGATAATAATTGTGAATGTATTGTTTTATATTCAAGTATAAACATTGTTGTTTTGACTAACAATGAGCGTACCTAACCATTCATCATTACTATAGGAACACGCAGTAAATTTCCAAACCGGAAAATATTTTTGGAATTACCTAAAAGCCATATCAGTTTACTGAAAAATAAAACTTTATTTATCCAGTTATATTTTTTACTCGACTAGACTCTTTTCAGTAATGGTTTGTTTGCTATAATTACATCATAACAAGAAAGTTTTGGATTAATTTAAACGTCGAGTAGATATTTAATACTAGATAATGAAAGATTAGCCCTTTATACTGGTCATTCTCTCTGTAATATTTGTCAGTTCTGAAATTCTCAAACGCCCGACATTTTTGCAACTCACAGACAGCACTAAAAAGCCGGATAGTCCGAGTTAATACTTTTAAATGACGTTGCTCACCCCTAGTGGCATGGAAATTCGTGATGTGAGATCAATCATACAGAATAATACACTAACTTCATAGGATGAAATTGTAAGAGAGATTAATAATACGGTAATTATTTCTAATTTGGATTACACTTATGAAATAAAAACAATAAATACGACCCCTTCCTTGATATCCCCCCTTCTACTCCAATGTTATTAGGATGATGAGCCGAGTCGGCTGAGACTGAATCCTTCCTGGCAGGAACCACACCAATCGATTCTCCCTAATCCGTCTCCTCAAACAGAATGCCATAATCCTATTACAATGGCGTCATAACAAATTAAACGACTCTTTTTTTTTTCATTCAGTTCCCTGGTTAGAAATTAGTTTAAAAATGTTTACGTTCACTTAACTTCGATATGGTTCGTATTAGTGAACATCTGAAGAAATTGAAAATCTCATCTTATGAAGTTTGTTAAATGTTATAATCATTCATTGAATTAATACTTCTTTGCTTCTATTCTTTTTGTCATATATTTTGGAATCTCTTATGTCGATCACCTCATAAAATTCCTCTTTATCTGTTGTACAACATCCATTTTGTCTCAAAATTCGGGCCAATTCGGACCGTTTTCTAATTATGGGTGTAGTGAGAAAAATACGTCTACGAACTCGTAAGCCAAAGTACCTTAGTAACGTAGTAGTAAGCCGTAAGTATCTTAGCTCGTAAGCCAAAGACTGAACCTGATGAAATCGATAGTTCACCAACGTATCACTCGCACAGTTCCAAAACTGGAAATCATCAAAATTGGATAAACGGTTCGATCGATTTTGCCCCAACACCAATTTGACTACTGAGACAGAAAGACAGGCCTAAAACCAGGTTTGTTCCTTGATGCCTAAAACGTATTATTCATGTGAATTTTTTTTATTTTGAGGAAATAAGAATACACTCTTTGTGCTAACTTGAGATAGCATTACAACCCTTTTTGGTTCCTTCAGATATCATTACAACCTATTGTGCCTCCTTCAGATATCATTACAACCCTTTGTGGCTCCTTGAGATATCATTATAATCCTTTTTGACTCCTTGAGATATCATTACAACCCTTTGTGTCTCCTTAAGGTAACGTTTCAATCCTTCTATCACGAAAAAGGAAGGCTTGTCACATTTCATCTATCCTCCAATCTTGGCTTCTCCCTTGTTCCGAACGTTCCCTAGCTTCCTAAAGCTCGTTCCTTTCCATTCCATCAAGCGACATTTCCAATTTTTTTTTTTTGTGTATTCTTTCGTTTGTGTGGTATCTACCTTGATAGTTTGAGCGAAAACTCAACTTACAGTATTTGTTTATTCCTTCCTGGGTTTGAAAGTTGCAGCGGATTCATATCAGATACCATTCTAACAGCTCATAATCTCCTCATGAAGAGTGATATTTCATATCAAGTTCCTGGAGACCAATTTTCACTGACTTCCTGGAGTCAGTTCTTTACAAAGGAAGATCATGAGATTTTAGACCACACTCAATTGATATTTTTTGACTTATTAATATTGATTTCAAAACAATATTTTTGGAATGCATTTTGCACTAGGTATTTATTTATTTTTACAAGTACTTCTATGTTTTCTCAAAGAAAATGGTTACTATAAAAAAATTCTGAAGATAAATAAAAAAATGTTCTATTTTCATTTTTCAGACCCTTTATTTTGGTCACATGGTGTCGAAAAACATGTATAAATGTGCATATTTTATTGTCTAAGACAGTGCGAAAATTGGAAAGTCTTTAGCTAAAATCTATTTTTAAAAAAAAATTACCTAAATATCGAAATATTATATTTAAAAAATTAATCAGGAATGTTGGATTTATGTATTTATGATTATATTGCTACTCGACTTTTTTGATTAAAATAAAATAATTTTAAAAAATAGGATTAAAAATAATGTACTTAAAAATTATAGTACGTAATTAAGTTACCAATAATTTAAAAAAAGAGAGAGAGAGAGAGAGAGAGATTTTAATTCGAAATACAAATTTTAATCTTTTACTAAATAAATATTTTTGTTATATATATACATATATTATTTTTTTTTTGGAGGTTATAGAAAACAATTTTTTTTTTTTAACATTTTCTGCCATTTGGTTATTTTAAAAATCTCTGCGTTATTAGGAGTTTTTATACTTTTGGATCTGAAAATACAACGATAAATTCGTCAGTTTTATAAACAGATTTCAAGGTTTGGAAATTCCTGTAGACGAAAATACCCTGAATGGATGGTTAAAGACATTTCTAGTAATAGATAAATTAAACGTCCCTTACGTTTAAGATAGTCGTAAATGACATTAACAACGGACTTTGAATGGTAAACATTACTTGACAACCGTTTAAACCTACATTGCTTATGCACCTAAACGTTACGATGTTGAAGATATTTTTGTCGTTTTATTGATTTTTTTTTAATATTTAGGCACATAAATAATCCCAAGTTTATCTCAGCTTACTTAAACAGACTGAACAATGTTGTTCCCCCAGGACAGTAAATCATTTGGATATTGGAAAGGTCAAGCATCACAAATTACTGTTGGAATCTTACAGCCTTGTGGAACCTCGCCAACAAACTTGCCATCCACTCACTGTGCGTCGGAAATCTTTGCTGACTCATTTCCTTTCCTTGATGACAAATTATTTGAAGCCTGATGATGTTTTTGTTTCTAATTTAGGTTTTTTCTTTAGGTTGCTGATAACGTAACAATACCAACATTATGTCATATGTATATAACGATAAGTATAGCTTCTTCTTCTTTTTTTATTTATTAATTAAAATGTATTTCTTTATTATATAAATATACAATTAACTACTTTAAGTAGTTGGAAACAAAATTTTAAAAATCGAAAATGTACCTAAAGCCCTTCAAGCTATTACTACTACCTGCAGAATAATTATTATTTAATGAATTTTGCCGATGATCCACATAAATAGAGGTGGGGACTTTTTATTAATTTATCTCTCTGTGTACAAGGGTACACAGAGTGATAAAATACTAAAGGTTAAGCAACCAATTCCGAAATTTAAATGCTTGGTAGCTTAAAGTGATGCTGACCAAATCATCTCCTTGAAAAAAAGAGTACTGCCTTACATAATACTGAGCCCAAGACCCATGTACTAGTACGGGTTTTAATTTTAATTTTTTCGTAAAAAAATTGTTAATATCTGCTAAAAACTGAAACTTAGTTATTCTAATAACTGTTTGAGATATCCAATTATTTTTTTTAAAAAAAGGTACATAAAAAGTTTCTTTCCGATTTTTAAAACTTATAAAAAAAAAAAACTTAAGAAAGAACTTTACTAATTTATTAAGATTAATGTTATTTTATCGAAATGGAGTTGTAGAGAACAATCAACTTTTATTTAATTATTTAAAGAATATAGTAACGAAATTATTGCTTTATGGAATATCTAATATCATTTGAGCTAATCAATTTATTAATAAAAATTTTGATTATTTTTTTTTTTAGCACATAACCACATAAAATATTTATATTATAATAATACTATAGATATATAAATTTAAAAAAAAATTACTTATACTATAAATATACTTAGTATTATAAAATACGAATATGATAAGGATGACCTGTATTTTATTAATATGACTTGACCGTATTAGAAGCATTTACAATATACTTGCCTCATGGCACTGTAATAAACTGCCTGACGTCGGCACTCTAACCGAGTGTAGACTTAGGAAATGAACTCATCGGGCTTGAAATTGTGCTAACCCCTGCTTCAAAAGGTCATTTCAATCTTAGCCATCTCTCCCCTTCTTGTTTTTACATGTATAATATTTTATTTTTTACTTAAAAACAATGCTTTGTATGCATTAAAAATAATTATATTATTTAGCATAAGCATATTAGCCAATTATTTATTTAAACAGTAACCACTTACTTTCTATTTGTCTTATACAATTGTGAACTTTACAAGCAAATTTGGTCAAATTTATATTAATACAAAACAGGTCAACCTCATAATACATTTATTTATTTTATGCAATTAGTTGCTAATGAAAAAACCTATAATTTTCGCATTGAGCTATATTTATAAGTGAATTTACTTACTCGAAAAACATTGAAAAATATACCATCAATAAATCCTTTATCGTATTCACAAAATCATTAAATAAATGTTAATTGTTTTATATACCTTCATTTTGGAAATTAGGAAAAAAATGTTTAGACAAAGATCAGAGGGAAGTTTTCTGTTATTATTTATTTTGTTTTCAATCAGTTTTATTTTCTCTTAACTTAATTCTTAAATTAGTTTTAAAATTAAAAAAAAAAAGTTAAATAATGAGGTAAAATGGTAGTGAATTTTCAAAGATCTAACTGAGCGGGAGGAAATAAGGTATCTTGGAGGTTTCCAGGTTTGGTGTTGGATATCCTACGTATTAATTGTTGAAATAAAAGTCGATTTAATACTCAAAACAAAAATTACTAAATATTATTAAAATTAATGAAAATTGTGTGTAAAGGATAAAAAGGAATCAACAGGAAGGTTCTGGGAGAAACAAGCTAGCATAAACACAATAGGCATGACGTTATTTTTGAAAACATATACATACCTTCAATAAATAAAACGCTTCTGCCATTTATCAGTACAAAGTTATATCCAGAAGACTAACAAAACAGAAAACCAAAACAATATAAATGAACATGTGGAAGAAAAAGAGCAGAAGCTTCTGAGAATTAAAAAAAAAAAGGATATGTTTACTCTTTGTTCTTCAAAAATAACTGTTCTCTTTTAAATCCTTTCCAAATTTTAATAAATTTTCGTTTTATGACTTAAATTTTTTTTTTTTAATATCTATTGAAATTTACAACTGTATATTACATAATATATTCAGTAAATTTGATCTTAGTTAAAATAGAGTGTTATAGGCGTGTAGAGAAGCTACCCATTGGTAGCACTCTAATGCCATTTTACATTAGCAGGTCTCGTGACCATCTTCTTTTCACGCGCCTCGAGGATTGTCAGGAATGGAAGAGAAAGCAAGGTTAGAAACTAGGGGGTTTGAATGGTAAGGGAGTTTATAATGGAAGGAGTAATATCTGGTTCGGGCTGGACTGGTTACATAGGGAACATTAAGGTCTTTATGTATGATTTTATTTGTTTTTTTTTATTTATTTATACAAAGTAAGAAGCATTGAGGATTTTACGAAGGATTTTGGATTGTAAGGATTGGATACGAGGTTTAGTGGGGCCCCAAAGCTCAACTCCATATGTCCAGATTGGCCTTATTACAGTCATGTAGATCAGTCTTTTGTAATGAGTTGGAAGTTTAGACCGTTTGTCTAATAAGTGCTGTAATAGTCGAAATCGACTAGCAGTTTCCTGACTTTTCAGTCTTGTGTGAGGATTCCAGGTTAATCGTTTGTCCATATGTAGTCCAAGGTAGCGGATCTGTTCGACAGGGGTAAGAGTAACATTATTAAATGAAACTGTACGGCAGTCGGTAGGTTTACGACGAAGGATAAAGGTGATTTGATGGGATTTATTTTAATCCTCCAATTACGACACCATGCTTCGAGGACTGTGATATGGGATTGGAGAGTTTGGGATACAATTAATGGGTTATTACTAACTGCGAGCACACAAGTGTATCGGCATACGTGGTGAGGATATGCTTAATAATCAGCAAATTATTTAACGACATTTTAAATAGTGTTAGGATAAGACTTAAATTTAAAGTTTTATTTTAACAATTAGTAACCCCAGACCTAGAAAACACCATAGCATTTTACCACTTTACTTTATATTTTAAATTATAAAACTGTACCACATTCTGCATTGTGCAAAAAAATAAGGTTAGAATAATGAAGAATTAACAGAGAACTTTTTAAATAATAAAAAAAAATTTCCTTTCAATTTTATTTAACATGAGAATTTTATTATTTCATGGTAATTGATTTTTTTTTCTTATTTTCAAATGCAGTTCTACAGTATAATCAACTTTTACTTAATGATTTTTAAGAATACAATTAGGTGTTATTGCTTCAATGGAATATCTTTTGACACGATTTGAGGTAATTGATACATGAAAAAATATAGTTCCTTACGAAAATCGTATATTTTTGCTTTTGGATGTAACCACAATTTGAAACTACATACTTTTCATTGTGCAAAGAATGATGTTACATAAACAGAAAACTGATATTTTAATTTTACTTTTTGACTGGCTCATAAAAAGAGTACTGAAAAAATGGATTTTTTTTTTAAATAGTTCTAAAACAGAACTAAAAAGTGAATTAATAAGTGTATTGCTGTGAAAGAAAAGTAATTCGTGTTGGGTCTTACCTTTTACTACCTTAGTTATTTTAAGGTTACCTATTATGTTTAATGTTATATATGAGCTATCCATTCTAAAAAGGAGCTATTTTAAGTCCGGAGGTGGGGGGCCTCCTTAAGTCTCTTTGGACAAATTGAGATATCTATTGTTTTCCTCTTTTCATTTACGATAAACAATTATATGAACAATTTCTGTTTATCAGGTTGACCTAAGATATATTTGTAACGTAATAAATAAATATATATAATGCATTGATTATTTTTTGAGAAACTGTATATCTATAATGCTACTCATTGTTTTTTCATACATAAATAGATTATACTTATTCAACTTTTTGAGAAGATCTCGATTGTTTTTTTTTTCTCCTAATAATTTTCTAATTGCTACTCGATGAGAACCGGCCCTGAAGTTTGATGACATCGCCCCCAGAGCTAAGGCCTCTGAATTATTAAAAGGCGCCTTTGACAGGCCCCGGAGGACTCGACAACTTCCCCGTCTTCTTAAAAGATGACAGGGGGGGGGGGGTTCAATTGCAAAAGTTATTCCATTATACCTGTTCTAACACCCCCTCGTTTTGATTGATTTTGCAATAGCTGTCCTTCCATTGACCCTCAAAGGTAGTAAGGAAGATTCATTGACTCCTATTCTTTCATTTACCTTTTACATTCATGAACGCAATGCTAATTTTAGAATTGTTAATTCACGATTTGCCACTTTAATTGGCAAATTATTTAATTATATTTATATTTAATTTTACTACATAAATTAAAAAAATTTAAATCTGTACCGCTACAACCCATGATGGGTCCAGGGGATCAGTACTTTGTAAAGAAGTACTGTTACTAGACCAATGGTTGTGCAAGGAGGTGATTTGGTCAGAATCACGTTCGACCCCCAGATTTTAACCCAATCAAGGGAACCCAATTTAAGAGGCTGGGTGGACCCCAGGAGGGCTCCAAGAACCCACAGGAGTTGACTCCCGGCTACAGTGTAACAGAAAATAATTTTCTACCCAGCCGGATTCCAACTCGGGTCCTTAGAGTTAGTAGCCACGCGCTTTACCCCGTGGACAATTATTTTTTAAATTAATTTTTTTATTAGTATAGTTTAAACTATAAGTATTGTAAATGATACGTGAAGATGTAAAATAGGACAAATCCATTTTTTTGTATTTTTAATGTTTTCCACCGTAATATGGTCATTTTTGCAGCAGTCCACGTTAAACCTTTCAAAACTTACTAAATCCGATCTAATTATATATTTAAAGTCAAGGTTGAAATTCAAAAGGGAATAAATCCATATTGTAAAAAGGCACAACAGAATTTTATGCAACACATTTTATTGCATTTATTGATAATATTGAGTACAACTGAGAAACAGGGCTTTATACATTATAAATTGTAAAGATGTTTAAACAAAATAACTAAACATAATAAGAGGCTGCATAGTAATTTAAAGATATGTATATTGTTCTTTAAAACAACATAGTTTCGGTTATAAGCCATGACCGTTCATAATGAAAATTAGACTTTAATTAAATAAAACGAGTTATAAATTAGTATGCCTAATGATGGCTTTATAGCCAAAACGTTTTTGTTTTGGTGAAATATTGTAGTTATTTTTATTATTTTTAATACTACTTTCACCATACTAATTTCACCTTTCAACAATAAGGGAGGGGGGAGAGGAGGAGGCACTAAATCAATAAAAAGTAATAAATTAATTTTCTTGTTTGCGATTGTTACAAGAAATATATGTTGACAAATTACAAAACATGATTGAGTATAAGTGCTTGATAGTAATGTTTATGGTTAGAATTTTTTCATGAGTTGACTTTATGTTGTCAATTTCCCTTGCAAAATAGGACTAATTTGTTTATTTTGTTTTTGTGGGTTTGGAAAAGCATCAAATTATTTTACAAATTTATAGCTGGTGTAGTTAAAAAAATGTGATCCATTGTAATTGTTAAAAAAAAATTATGCATATATATGGTTTTCCTGAAAGTTTCAAGCCTTTATGCATCTTTACATTATTTATGCGGGAGAACTAATAAATAGATTCTTATTAAAGTTTGAATCGACGTGGAAATACTAGATTTCGATATTGATCGAGGACATGATCAAAGACAAATAAATTTACAATTTGTATACACTTTGTTCTATTCCGTTATGGCGTGGGAAGTGGGAACAGCTGATCTGCTGTGTCCTATTCCGAACCGGGGACGGGTTGACACCCACTACCTCTCACCCTCTTAACATTGCCACTTCCAAGTTCTAATTTTATTCCTCAGATATTCTCTCCCCATTCATAAAAAAACAATGGGTTACGTAATGAGTTCTGAGAAGGGACTTCGATTTTAATATGACAAATATAGCATTCCTATATTTTCCTAAACGCGAGGAATTTTATTGTGAAAGCTGGACAATAATAAATGAGCAAATATTTTATCCCGAATATTACTTCATTCCACGAAACCTGGAATTTCAAGGCTTTTATGGTATATTTTTGCAAGCCGTTTCCAATTGAGTTCAACATCATCGCTTGAAAACGAATGAATGATATATAAAAGTGGAAAAAAACTATTTATTTTTAATTATTAAAATTAAGATTATGCATAATATCTCATAGTTTATTAGCAATTCCCTGTAGTTTTGGAGGTCTTCTTATTATCTTTTTAAGCACCGCAGTGTGATCTTTAATTATTTAATTTTAATCTAAATACAGCTCAGTTTAGATAGAGCTTGAAAAAAATAATGTCAGTGATAACTGTCCAATATGTTCCAGAAATGGCACAATGGCAGATTCATGTTAATAAAAGGAAAAAACTAACAGATTTAATTGAATTATCAAAAAAAAGAAAACATGTATTAAATTATAGTACAATGTTGTAAAGTTTTGTAAACTAATACCTCTTAGTGACCTTTTTTTCATTAAAAGTGATTAAATCTATATGTAAATGATTTTTTATTAATATTAATGTAAATTTATTTACGAAAAAATAATGTTTAAGATTGCCAAAGAAAATATAAATTTTTTCAACTTAAAAGTGGAAAGTTTTCATATTATAAACATGGAATTAGGGAATCACAATT
>NW_027109758.1:1017935-1018694 GCF_000696795.3 Halyomorpha halys
TTAAGAACAAAATTATAAGGGACAGTTTCGAGTTACGTTTTCGGAAATATAAAACTACCCTAATCAGGCTGAATAAAATCTGGTATACTCTCTGAAACACGTTTATAATCAATGTTCTTTCGAACAGTAAATTTTTTGTGTAGAAAATAGATAAGAAAGAAGCTACAAAAGGGGTGTGCTTTTGCCCTATATATTTTTTTTTTTTTTATATGCCGTAGATTTTGAAAAGTAAAAAGATAGTTAGTTTTTATAAAATTTTTATTAGAGATATACTGTATTAAACTTTAAAAATTCAGTAACATAATTTTTTTTTATAACAACTAATATCAAGCCAAAACCATTCATTATTTTGTTTATACGATCTGTTCTAGAAATGGAAACTGCTCGGTGATTGTAAACGTATTGAATAACAAGAAAACAAAAATGGTACTGCAGGTTAAACATACCTCATCGCACACTCGCTGAATTGGACTGTCAGTGTTTCGGATAGCCGACTTACTCATTAAAAATTATGATAGAGCAAAACCGGTAAATATAATTATGGCAGTGAAAATTTGAAAAACTTTAATACTCTATAAATGGGTTTATTTACGAATACCCAGGAGTATTATGAATTATGCCAGAACTGGTTTTGTTATATTTGCCCTATAAAGGCATCTACAAAATTTTTTTTTTTAATAATTTATTTATTGATATTTACAACTGCATACATATATACACATCAAGTAAATTTGCTGTAAGTGATATTATGACATGATA